>NC_143484.1:0-32500 GCF_027475165.1 Benincasa hispida | reverse complement strand
GAAAACCTTTTCTCCAAACCCGTTTTCTAAAACCGTTTTCCCTAAAACGGGGGTGAAGGTTGCGAGAGGCACTCGGTGTGCCACCGGCAGTCCGTATTCAAGTTGGCTGACTTATTCGTGAGCGGGAACAAGTGCCGCAAAATCGCTAAGAGAAGCTTCCGAAAGAGCGATTGTGACAGTTGGTATCAGAGCCACGTTGGCTTACAGAGGGAAGGTTAGTGATCATGTCAGCGACGAAGAACCTGAACAAGTCCCATGTGGACAGATTGGTAGAGATGGAAGAGCAAATGCTCTACCTAAGAGAGGTCCCGGATAATGTTCGTTTCCTAGAGACTCGGCTACAAGAAGTTGCTGAGAAAGCCGATGGAATTGATGCGGTAGTAGGCCGCCTAGACGGATTACCCGTCAGAGAATTGATGATGAGGGTAGAGACCCTCGAGACCAAAACAACAAGGTTCGGCAGCTTTGAATGAGGCGATAGCTCATCGGGCTATGTTGCCCACATAGAGGAGCGTGTCGAAGAGCTGAACAGCTCCCAAAAAGCAATACTTCAGATGGTAACCGATTTGTCTGAAGACTTTCGGTCGGCCCTTGACATCGTTAGAGCCGAGATAGCGGATGTGAGTGCTAGAGTGAATCTCACCATCCGAGCGGTAGGGAACCAAGCCCCATCTAGGGGAGTAATGGCAGTAAGCAGAATAAAAATCCCAGAACCGAAACCCTTCTGTGGGGTGCGTGAAGCGAAAGCCCTGGAAAATTTTATCTTCGACCTTGAACAATACTTTAAGGCGACGAACACAGTGACTGAAGAGTCGAAAGTCACACTAGCAACGATGCATCTAGCTGAAGATGCAAAACTGTGGTGGAGATCACAGTTTACAGACATACAGGAAGGACGATGCACTATTGATACTTGGGATAGATTGAAACAAGAACTTCGCTCGCAGTTCTTCCCTGAAAATGTCGAGATCTTGGCTCGATGAAAACTCCGAGAGCTGAAGCAAACAGGTAACATCAGGGACTACATAAAACAGTTTGCAAGACTCATGTTGGACATACGAGATATGTCTGAAAAAGATAAGGTCTTTTGTTTTGTTGAAGGGCTGAAACCGTGGGCGAAATCAAAACTATATGAACAGAGAGTACAGGATCTCCCCTCTGCCTATGCAGCAGCTGAACGGCTATACGATCTTAGCACTGACTCACAAGATGTGAGGAAGCAGTCAACTTCCTCAAATGGGGGAAACAAAAACAGCCGTTCCAGTCCTCCTAGACCTGGGTGAGGAGACAAAAACACCGGGGGGGGGGACCGTAAATCATCCCAACCGAGATCAGGAAACAACTGGCGGGGGCCGCCGCAATAGCATAACAATTACAATCGCCCCCTGTCTTGTTTCATATGTAGAGGGCCACACAGGGCGGGCGAATGTCCAAATCGAACCGCATTCAATGCTTTTCAAGCCAAGTTAGCCTCTACCTCCGAAGACAAGACTGAACTGGAGGAGACGGTAACCGAGCCAGCTGCAGAAATTGAGAATCCTAGGATGGGGGCATTGAAATTCTTATCTGCGCTCCAAAAGAAAATGGGAAAGGCGAAGGAGCCACTAGAGAAAAGACTTATGTATGTGGACGCTTGGGTCAACCAAAGATCGGCCAAAAACACTACGGTTGACTTTGGGGCTACCCATAACTTCATGGCTGAAACAGAAGCTCGCCGCCTAAACTTGACTTGGGAAAGAGATGCAGGGAAGATGAAAGCTGTGAATTCTGCAGCCCTACCAATTACGGGGATAGCGAAGAGAACTCCGGTGATGTTAGGAGACTGGAAGGGCTTCGTTGACTTCGTGATTGTCAAGATGGATGATTTCGACGTGGTATTGGGGATGGAATTCCTACTTGAACATAAAGTCATACCAATGCCCCTCGCCAAATGTTTAGTCATTACCGGATCTACACCCACCGTGGTCCAAGCCAGTATCAAGCAGCCAAATGGGGTGAGGATGATCTCAGCCCTCCAATTGATGAGAGGCCTGGCCCACGACGAACCCACGTTCATGGCCATCCCGATAGAATCAGTTGAGTCCACTGAAGAGGAGATCCCCTAAGACGTTCTATTTGTCTTGGAAGAGTATCGGGAAGTCATGCCAAAAAGCTTGCCCAAGTCTTTACCCCCACGAAGGGGGATTGACCATGAGATTGAGTTGTTACCAGGGGCAAAGCCGCCTGCTAAGAATGCATATCGGATGGCCCCGCCAGAATTGGCCGAACTCCGGAAACAGTTAGACGAGTTGTTAGATGCAGGATTTATCAGACCGGCGAAGGCCCCTTACGGAGCCCCAGTACTGTTCCAGAAGAAGAAGGATGGGAGCCTCCGGTTGTGCATCGACTATCGAGCCTTGAATAAGCTCACAATTCGCAACAAATATCCCCTTCCTATCATTACTGACTTATTTGATCAGCTTCACGGTGCTAAGTATTTCTCGAAGCTGGACCTACATCTGGATATTATTAGGTCCGAATTGCTGAAGGAGACGAACCTAAGACGACCTGTGTCACGAGATATGGGGCCTTCGAATTCCTCGTGATGCCCTTTGGCCTCACCAATACTCCAGCAACTTTCTGTACCTTAATGAACCAAGTGTTTCACGAATACCTCGACAAATTCGTCGTAGTATATCTTGATGACATTGTCGTCTATAGTGCCTCGCTGGAGGACCATCGACGCCACCTCCAACTAGTCTTCAAAAAGCTGAGGAAAAATCAGTTGTATGTAAAGAGAGAGAAGTGCTCCTTTGCCCAAGAGCGCATAAATTTCCTCGGCCACGTGATTAAGTGTGGTCGGATTGGTATGGAAGAGGGCAAGGTGGCCGCGATTAGAGATTGGAGGGTACCATAATCCGTGACCGAACTACGATCCTTCCTCGGACTAGCCAACTACTATAGGCGGTTCGTAGAAGGATTCTCGAGAAGAACAGGGCCATTAACCGAACTGTTGAAGAAGGATAGCCAATGGAGCTGGACTTCTGAATGTCAAGCCGCCTTTGAGGGCTTGAAGAAAGTGATGATTGAGGGGCCAATCCTCGGAATTTCCGACGTGACCAAACCATTTGAAGTAGAGACTGATGCTTCTGACTTCGCGTTGGGCGGTGTCCTCCTCCAATATGGACACCCCATCGCGTATGAGAGTAGGAAACTAAATGATGCCGAACGGAGGTATGCCGCCTCCGAGAAAGAGATGTTAGCAGTAGTTCACTGCTTGAGGGCCTGGGGACAGTATCTCTTGGGGGCCAAGTTCGTGGTCAAGACCGACAACAACTCCATTTGTCACTTCTTCAACCAACCGAAGTTGTCGTCGAAATAGGCACGGTGGCAGAAGTGTCTAGCGGAGTTCGACTTCGAATTCGAACATAGACCAGGGAAAAGTAATCAAGCGGCTGATGCTCTTAGCCGAAAGAGCGAACATGCGGCCCTGTGCATGTTCACCCCCCTACAAGCAAGTACGTTGAGTGCAACAATACGAGAAACTGTCAAAACTCACTTGACAAATGACACAGCGGCGCAGGCCATCCTACAGTTGGCCAGAGAGGGGAAGACACGCCAGTTCTGGGTGGAAGATGATCTACTATACACCAAGGGCAATCGCCTCTACATCCCCAGATCCGGGGAGTTACGAAGGTCGCTGATAAAGGAGTGTCACAACACACCGTGGGCAGGACATAATGGTTGGCAAAGGACTTATGCCCTTCTGAAACAAGGCTACTATTGGCCAAGCCTTCGAGACGATGTCATGCAATTTACCAAGACTTGCCTTGTCTGTCAACAAGATAAGGTCGAAAGGGCGAAATTAGCGGGTCTGCTGGAACCCCTACCTATGCCCTCTAGACCATGGGAGAGCGTGTCTCTCGACTTCATCACCCATTTGCCCAAGGTGGGAGAGTTCGAATCGATCCTTGTTATCATCGACCGGTTCTCAAAATATGCCACTTTCGTCCCAACGCCGAAAATGTGCACAGCCGTGATGACTGCCCAGCTGTTCTTCAAACACATCGTGAAATTATGGGGCGTCCCCGCGAGCATTGTTAGCGATTGGGACGGAAGATTCACTGAGACATTCTGGACAGAACTGTTCAAAATATTGGGGTCAACACTGAATATCTCCTCTAGCTATCATCCCCAAACTGACGGCCAGACGGAACGCTTCAACAGTATGCTCGAGGAATATCTGCGTCACTTTATCGACGCTAGGCAGAAGAACTGGGTCCAGTTGTTAGACGTGGCTCAGTTCAGCTTCAATAGCCAGCAGAGTTCTGCGACCGAAAAAACGCTCTTCGAAGTGGTGTGCGGCAGACAGCCACTCATGCCACACTTGGTGGACCACCCTTATGCAGGCAAAAGTCCTCAGGCACATAACTTCACTAAAGAGTGGAGCAAAACCTCTGAGATAGCTCGTGCCTACCTAGAAAGAGCATCAAGGAGGATGAAGAAGTGGGCTGATAAGAAGCGGAGGGCCCATGAGTTTCAAGCTGGGGACAAGGTCCTGATCAAGCTACGATCGGAACAGTTTCGTTTCCGAGGCCAGAGAGACCAACGGCTAGTGAGGAAATATGAAGGTCCAGTGGAGGTAATTGAGAAGGTCGAGAGAACCTCATATAGGGTTCAGTTACCCTCATGGATGAAGATTCATCCTTTCATCCTTGTGAGTATCCTGAAGCCCTATCATCCCGATCCCGAGGATGAACAGCGAAACATGCTAAGGCGCCCACCGGTCACGATGAAGAGTTCTGCTGAGAAAGAAGTTGCACAAATCCTGGATAAACATACGCGCCGTATTGGAAGACCCAGACGAGAACTGACAGAGTTCTTAGTGAAATGGAAGGATCTCTCCGACGAAGAGATCAGTTGGGAACGGGCCGAAGACTTGAAGAATGCAGCTTCAGCCATTGCAGGTTTTGAACAAGGTCGGTTGACGGGGACATCAACAAATTAAGTGGGGGAGAATGTAACGTTCATGCTTGTCCAAGGCCTGTTGCCCATGGCCGCATGCCCAATCCAACCCCCTTCTAGCATACTTTCATATCCTGTATTGTATTAGCTTAGTTAGCTTGCTTTCTTTACATTTTCATTGTAAGTGACCACTCGCCCTTTTGCATATGCAAGGGCGCCAGTTGGCTTTTTGTTCAGAATGCACTATATGGGGATAAGACTAACCATCCCTTCCTCATACCAAGAGTAGTACTCTATAAAGCCGTTGTTGTTGCTTATTGCTTTCTAGTCTACTACAATCTTTCTTTCTTTATTCACACTCATAAATCTTCTTACTAAAACCTTTTCTCTAAACCCGTTTTCTAAAATCGTTTTCCCTAAAACGGGGGTGGAGGTTGCAAGAGGCACTCGGTGTGCCATCGACGGTCCGTATTCGAGTTGGCTGGCTTGTTCGGGAGCGGGAAAAAGTGCCGCACAATCACTAAGAGAAGCTTCCAAAAGAGCGATTGTGACACCCCGCGACACCCCAGCATGCCATGCGACACCCCCAGGCCATGCCATGCGACACCCCCAGCCAAACCATGCAACACCCCAGCAAAGCCATGCTACACCCCAGCAAGCCACCGCGACACCCCGGGAGCCGTTTGGGGCACCAAACGAGCTCCGTTCGCAAAACCGTCTGGCACACGCCTTTTTTTCATCGTTTTTAATGCCTGGGTTTGTTTTCACGCAGTTCCGTGCCGGAAGGTTCGGGAGCGAAAAGTGGGCCCCACGGCCCGGCGGGCTGTTTCGGGCACCAAACGAGCTCCGTTCGCAAAACCGTCTGGCACACAACTTTTTATCATCATTCTTAACCCTTGGGTCTATTTTCGCACTTTTTCGTGACCGAATGTTCGCGCACGACAGACGGATCCCCGATGCAGCCCGTGGGGTCCCGGGGCCCGTTTCGGGCACCAAACGAGCTCCGTTCGCAAAACCGTTTGGCACACGCCTCTTTTTCATCGTTCTTAACCCTTGGGTTCGTTTTCACGCAATTCTGTGCCGGAAGGTTCGGTAGCAAACAGTTGGCCCCGGGGGCTGTTTCGGGCACCAAACGAGCTCTGTTCCCAAAACCGCTTGGCACACGTCATTTTTTCATCGTTCTTAACCCCTGGGTCCGTTTTCGTGCTTTTTCGTCAAGGAAGGTTCGCGCACAGAAATTGGGTCCCTGGGCCCTGCCCCGCGACACCCCAGCATGCCATGTGTAACGGTCATGCTTGTCCAGGGCCTGTTGCCCATGGCCGCATGCCCAATCCAACCCCCTTCTAGCATATTTTCATATCCTGTATTGTATTAGTTTAGTTAGCTTGCTTTCTTTACATTTTCATTGTAAGTGACCACTCGCCCTTTTGCATATGCAAGGGCGCCAGTTGGCTTTTTGTTCAGAATGCACTATATGGGGATAAGACTAACCATCACTTCCTCATACCCGGAGTAGTACTCTATAAAGCCGTTGTTGTTGCTTATTGCTTTCTAGTCTACTATAATCTTTCTTTCTTTATTCACACTCACAAATCTTCTTACGAAAACCTTTTCTCTAAACCCGTTTTCTAAAACCGTTTTCCCTAAAACGGGGGTGGAGGTTGCAAGAGGCACTCGGTGTGCCATCGGCAGTCCGTATTCGAGTTGGCAGGCTTGTTCGTGAGCGGGAACAAGTGCCGCACAATGCTAAGAGAAGCTTCCGAAAGAGCGATTGTGACAGTTGGTATCAGAGCCAAGTTGGCTTATAGAAGGAAGATCAGTGATCATGTCGGCGACGAAGAACCTGAACAAGTCTCATGTTGATATATTGGTAGAGATGGAAGAGCAAATGCTCTACCTGAGAGAGGTCCCAGATAATGTTCGTTTCCTTGAGACTCGGCTACAAGAAGTTGCCGAGAAAGCTGATGGAATTGATGCGGTGGTAGGCCGCCTAGACGGATTACCCGTCAGAGAATTGATGATGAGGGTAGAGACCCTCGAGACCAAAACAGTACGGTCCGGCAACTTTGAACGAGGCGATAGCTCGTCGGGTTCTGTTGCCCACATAGAGGAGCGTGTCGAAGAGCTGGACAGCTCCCAAAAAGCAATACTTCAGATGGTAACCGACTTATCTGAAGACTTTCGATCGACCCTGGATGTCATCAGAGCCGAGATAGCGGATGTGAGTGCTAGGGTGAATCTCACCATCCGAGCGGTAGAGAACCAAGCCCCACCTGGGGGCGCAATGGCAGTAAGCCGAATAAAAATCCCAGAACCGAAACCCTTCTGTGGGGTGCGAGAAGCGAAAGCCCTGGAAAATTTTATCTTCGACCTTGAGCAATACTTCAAGGCGACGAACACAGTGACTGAAGAGTCGAAAGTCACAATAGCAACGATGCATCTAATTGAAGATGCGAAACTGTGGTGGAGATCACGATTTACAGACATACAGGAAGGACGCTGTACTATTGATACTTGGGATAGATTGAAACAAGAACTTCGTTCGCAGTTCTTCCCTGAAAATGTCGAGATCTTGGCTCGACGAAAACTCCGAGAGCTAAAGCAAACAGGTAACATCAGGGACTACATAAAACAGTTTGCAGGACTCATGTTGGACATACGAGATATGTCTAAAAAAGACAAGGTCTTTTGCTTTGTGGAGGGGCTGAAACCGTGGGCGAAATCAAAACTATATGAACAGAGAGTACATAATCTCCCCACTGCCTATGCGGCGGCTGAACGACTATACGACCTTAGCACTGACTCAGAAGATGTGAGGAAGCAATCAACTTCCTCAAATGGGGAAAACAGAAACAACCGTTCCAGCCCTCCCAGACCTGGGGGAGGAGACAAGAACACAGGGGGGGACCGTTAATCATCCCAACCGAGATCAGGAAACAACTGACGGGGGCCGCCACAACAACATAACAATTACAATCGCCCCCTGTCTTATTTCATATGTAGAGGGCCACACAGGGCGCGCGAATGTCCAAATCAAACTACGTTCAATGCTTTTCAAGCCACATTAGCCTCTACCTGCGAAGACGAGGCTGAACTAGAGGAGACAGTAACCGAGCCAGCGATAGAAATTGAGAATCCCAGCTTGGGGGCATTGAAATTCCTATCTGCACTCCAGAAGAATATGGGAAAGGCGACGGAGCCACTAGAGAAAGGTCTCATGTATGTGGACGCTTGGGTCAACCAAAGATCGGCCAAAACCACTATGGTTGACTCTGGGGCTACCCATAACTTCGTGGCTTAAAGGGAAGCTCGCCGCCTGAACTTGAATTGGGAAAGAGATGCAGGGAAGATGAAAGCTGTGAATTCCGCAGCCCTACCAATTACGGGGATAGCGAAGAGAACTCCGGTGAAGTTAGGAGACTGGAAGGGCTTCGTTGACTTCGTAATTGTCAAGATGGATGATTTCGACGTGGTACTGGGGATGGAATTTCTGCTTCAACATAAAGTCATACCAATGCCCCTCGCCAAATGCTTAGTAATTACCGAATCTACACCGACCGTAGTCCAAGCCAGTATCAAGCGGCCAAATGGGGTGAGAATGATCTCAACCCTCCAATTGAAGAGGGGCCTGGCCCACGACGAACCCACGTTCATGGCCATCCCGATAGAATCGGTTGAGTCCACTAAAGAGGAGATCCCCCAAGACAATCTATTTGTCTTGGAAGAGTATCGGGACGTCATGCCGAAAAGCTCGCCCAAGTCCTTACCCCCACGAAGGGGGATTGACCATGAGATTGAGTTGTTGCCAGGGGCAAAGCCACCTGCCAAGAATGCATATCAGATGGCCCCGCCAGAATTGGCTGAGCGTCGGAAACAGTCAGACGAGTTGTTAGATATGGCTCAGCTCAGCTTCAATAGCCAGCAGAGTTTCGTGACCGGAAAAACTCCCTTCGAAGTGTGCGGCAGACAGCCACTCAGGCCACACTTGGTGGACCACCCTTATGCAGGCAAAAGTCCTCAGGCACATAAATTCACTAAAGAGTGGAGCAAAACCTCTGAGATAGCTCGCGCCTACCTAGAAAGAGCATCGAGGAGGATGAACAAATGGGTTGGTAAGAAGCGGAGGGCCCTTGAGTTTCAAGCTGGGGACAAAGTCCTGATCAAGCTACGACCAGAAAAGTTTCGTTTCCGAGGCCAGAGAGACCAACAGCTAGTAAGGAAATATGAAGGTCCAGTGGAGGTAATTGAGAAGGTCGGGAGAACCTCATATAGGGTTCAGTTACCCTCATGGATGAAGATTCATCCTGTCATCCGCGTGAGTCTCCTGAAGCCCTATCATCCCGAACCCGAGGATGAACAGCGAAACATGCTAAGGCGCCCACCGGTCACGATGAAGAGTTCTGCTGAGAAAGAAGTTGCACAAATCCTGAGTAAACGTACGCGCCGTAGTGGAAGACCCAGACGAGAAATGACAGAGTTCTTAGTGAAATGGAAGGATCTCCCCGACGAAGAGATCAGTTGAGAGCGGGCCGAAGACTTGAAGAATGCAGCTCCGGCCATCGAAGGTTTTGAACAAGGTCGGTTGACGGGGACGTCAACAAATTAAGTGGGGGAGAATGTAACGGTCATGCTTGTCCAGGGCCTGTTGCCCATGGCCGCATGCCCAATCCAACCCCCTTCTAGCATATTTTCATATCCTGTATTGTATTAGTTTAGTTAGCTTGCTTTCTTTACATTTTCATTGTAAGTGACCACTCGCCCTTTTGCATATGCAAGGGCGCCAGTTGGCTTTTTGTTCAGAATGCACTATATGGGGATAAGACTAACCATCACTTCCTCATACCCGGAGTAGTACTCTATAAAGCCGTTGTTGTTGCTTATTGCTTTCTAGTCTACTACAATCTTTCTTTCTTTATTCACACTCACAAATCTTCTTACGAAAACCTTTTCTCTAAACCCGTTTTCTAAAATCGTTTTCCCTAAAACGGGGGTGGAGGTTGCAAGAGGCACTCGGTGTGCCATCGGCAGTCCGTATTCGAGTTGGCTGGCTTGTTCGTGAGCGGGAACAAGTGCCGCACAATCGCTAAGAGAAGCTTCCGAAAGAGCGATTGTGATACCATGCAACACCCCCAGGCCATGCAATGCGACACCCCCAGCCAAGCCATGCAACACCCCAGCCAAGCCATGCGACACCCCAGCAAGCCACCGCGACACCCCGGGGGCCGTTTGTGGCACCAAACGAGCTCCGTTCGCAAAACCGTCTGGCACACGCCTTTTTTTCATTGTTTTTAACGCCTGGGTTCGTTTTCGCGTATTTTCGTGCCTGAAGGTACGGGAGCGAAAAGTGGGCCCCACGGCCCCGGGGGCCGTTTCGTGCACAAAACGAGCTCCGTTCGCAAAACCGTCTGGCACACAAGTTTTTATCATCATTCTTAACCCTTGGGTTCGTTTTCGCACTTTTTCGTGACAGAAGGTTCGCGCACGACAAACGGACCCCCGACGCAGCCCGTGGGGTCCCGGGGCTCGTTTGGGTCACCAAACGAGCTCCTTCGCAAAACCGTCTGGCACACGCCTCTTTTTCGTCGTTCTTAACCCCTGGGTCCGTTTTCGCGCTTTTTCGTGATGGAAGGTTCGCGCACAAAAATTGAGTCCCTGGGCCCTGCCCCGCGACACCCCCAAGCCATGCCATGCGACACCCCGAGCCAAGCCATGCAACACCCCAGCCAAGCCATGCGACACCCCAGCAAGCCACCGCGACACCCCGGGGGCCGTTTGGGGCACCAAACGAGCTCCGTTCACAAAACCGTCTGGCACACACTTTTTTTCATCGTTTTTAACGCCTGGGTCCGTTTTCGCGCATTTCCGTGCCGAAAGGTTCGGGAGCGAAAAGTGGGCCCCACGGCCCCAGGGGCCGTTTCGGGCACCAAATGAGCTCCGTTCGCAAAACCGTCTGGCACACAACTTTTTATCATCATTCTTAACCCTGGGGCCCGTTTTCGCACTTTTTCGTGACGGAATGTTCGCGCACGACAAACGGACCCCCGACGCAGCCCGTGGGGTCCCGGGGCCCGTTTGGGGCACCATACGAGCTCCGTTCGCAAAACCGTCTGGGACACGCCTCTTTTTCATCATTCTTAACCCCTGGGTCTGTTTTCGCGCAATTCCGTGCTGGAAGGTTCGGGAGCAAAAAGTTGGCCCCGGGGGATTTTTCGGGCACCAAACGAGCTCCATTCCCAAAACCGTCTGGCACACGGCTTTTTTTCATCGTTCTTAACCCCTGGGTCCGTTTTCGCGCTTTTTGGTGACGGAAGGTTCGCGCACAAAAATTGGGTCCCTGGGCCTTGCCCCGCGACACCCCCAGGCCATGCCATGTGTCACAATCACTCTTTTGGAAGCTTCTCTAAGCGATTGTGCGGCACTTGTTCCCGCTCACGAACAAGTCAGCCAACTCGAATACGGTCTGCCGATGGCACACCGAGTGCCTCTCGCAACCTCCACCCCCGTTTTAGGGAAAACGGTTCTAGAAAACGGGTTTGGAGAAAAGGTTTTCGTAAGAAGTTTTTGTGAGTGTGAATAATGAAAGAAAGATTGTAGTAGACTAGAAAGCAATAAGCAACAACAACAGCTTTATAGAGTACTACTCCGGGTATGAGGAAGAGATGGTTAGTCTTATCCCCATATAGTGCATTCTAAACAAAAAGCCAACTGGCGCCCTTGCATATGCAAAAGGGCGAGTGGTCACTTACAATGAAAATGTAAAGAAAGCAAGCTAACTAAGCTAATACAATACAAGATATGAAAGTATGGTAGAAGGGGGTTGGATCGGGCATGCTGCCATGGGCAACAGGCCTTGGACAAGCATGACCGTGACATTCTCCCCCACTTAATTGGTTGACGTCCCTGTCAACTGACCTTGTTCAAAATCTGCGATGGCTGGAGCTGCATTCTTCAAATCTTAGGCCCGCTCCCAACTGATCTCTTCGTCTGGGAGATCCTTCCATTTCACTAAGAACTCTGTCAGTTCTCATCTGGGTCTTCCAATACGGCGCGTACGTTTATCCAGGATTTGTGCAACTTCTTTCTCAGCAGAACTCTTCATCGTGACCGATGGGCGCCTTAGCATGTTTCGTTGTTCATCCTCGAGATCGGGATGATAGGGCTTCAGGATACTCACATGGATGACAGGATGAATCTTCATCCATGAGGGTAAATGAACCTTATATGAGGTTCTCCCGACCTTCTCGATTATCTCCACTGGACCTTCATATTTCCTTACTAGCCGTTGGTCTCTCTGGCCTCGGAAATGAAACTGTTCCGGTCGTAGCTTGATCAGGACCTTGTCCCCGGCTTGAAACTCGAGGGCCCTTCGCTTCTTATCGGCCCACTTCTTCATTCTTCTTGATGCTCTTTCTAGGTAGGCGCGAGCTATCTCAGAGGTTTTGCTCCACTCTTTAGTGAAGTTATGTGCCTGAGGACTTTTGCCTGCATAAGGGTGGTCCACCAAGTGTGGCATGAGTGGTTGTCTGCCGCACACCACTTCGAAGGGCGTTTTTCTGGTCGCGGAACTCTGCTGGCTATTGAAGCTGAACTAAGCCATATCTAACAACTGGACCCAGTTCTTCTGCCTAGCGTCGATAAAGTGACGCAGATATTCCTCGAGCATACTGTTGAAGCGTTCCGTCTGGCCATCAGTTTGGGGATGATAGCTAGAGAAGATATTCAGTGTTGACCCCAATATTTTGAACAATTCTGTCCAGAATGTCCCAGTGAATCTTCCGTCCCGATCGTTAACAATGCTCATGGCGACACCCCATAATTTCACGATGTGTTTGAAGAACAGCTGAGCAGTCATCACGGCTGTGCACATTTTCGGCGTTGGGACAAAAGTGGCATATTTCGAGAACTAGTCGATGATAACAAGGATCGATTCAAACTCTCCCACCTTGGGCAAATGGGTGATGAAGTCGAGAGACACACTCTCCCATGGTCACCCCATTTGGCTGCTTGATACTGGCTTGGACCACGGTGGGTGTAGATCCGGTAATGACTAAACATTTGGCGAGGGGCATTGGTATGACTTTATGTTCAAGTAGGAATTCCATCCCCAATACCACGTCGAAATCATCCATCTTGACAATCACGAAGTCAACGAAGCCCTTCTAGTCTCCTAACATCACCGGAGTTCTCTTCGCTAACCCCGTAATCGGTAGGGCTGCGGAATTCACAGCTTTCATCTTCCCTGCATCCCTTTCCCAAGTCAAGTTCAGGCGGCGAGCTTCCGTTTCAGCCATGAAGTTATGGGTAGCCCCAGAGTCAACCATAGTGTTTTTGGCTGATCTTTGGTTGACCCAAGCGTCCACATACATGAGTCTTCTCTCTAGTGGCTTCGTCGCCTTTCCCATTTTCTTCTGGAGCGCAGATAAGAATTTCAATGCCCTCATCCTGGGATTCTCAATTTCTGCAGCTTGCTCGGTTACCGTCTCCTCCAGTTCAGCCTTGTCCTCGGAGGTAGAGGCTAACGTGGCTTGAAAAACATTGAACGCAGTTCGATTTGGACATTCGCCCGCCCTGTGTGGCTTTCTACATATGAAACAAGACAGAGGGCGATTGTAATTGTTATGCTGTTGTGGCGGCCCCCGCCAGTTGTTTCCTGATCTCGGTTGGGATGATTTACGGTCCCCCCCTGTGTTTCTATCTCCTCCCCCAGGTCTGGGAGGACTGGAATGGCTGTTTCTGTTTCCCCCATTTGAGGAAGTGTATTGCTTCCTCACATCTTGTGAGTCAGTGCTAAGGTCGTATAGCCGTTCAGCTGCCGCATAGGCAGAGGGGAGATCATGTACTCTCTGTTCATATAGTTTCGATTTCGCCCACGGTTTCAGCCCTTCCACAAAGCAAAAGACCTTGTCTTTTTCAGACATATCTCGTATGTCCAACATGAGTCCTGCAAACTGTTTTACGTAGTCCTTGATGTTACCTGTTTGCTTTAGCTCTCGGAGTTTTCGTCGAGCCAAGATCTCGACATTTTCAGGGAAGAATTGCGAACGAAGTTCTTGTTTCAATCTATCCCAAGTATCAATAGTGCAGCGTCCTTCCTGTATGTCTGTAAATCGTGATCTCCACCACAGTTTCGCATCTTCAGCTAGATGCATCGTTGCTAGTGTGACTTTCGACTCTTCAGTCACTGTGTTCGTCGCCTTGAAATATTGCTCAAGGTCGAAGATAAAATTTTCCAAGGCTTTCGCTTCTCGCACCCCACAGAAGGGTTTTGGTTCTGGGATTTTTATTCTGCTCACTGCCATTGCTCCCCCAGATGAGGCTTGGTTCCCTACCGCTCGGATGGTGAGATTCACCCTAGCACTCACATCCGCTATCTCGGCTCTGACGACATCCAGGGCCGACCGAAAGTCTTCAGATAAATCGGTTACCATCTGAAGTATTACCTTTTGGGAGCTGTCAAGCTCTTCGACACGCTCCTCTATGTGGGCAACAGAGCCCGAGGAGCTATCGCCTCGTTCAAAGCTGCCGGACCGTACTGTTTTGGTCTCGAGGGTCTCTACCCTCATCATCAATTCTCTGACGGGTAATCCGTCTAGGTAGCCTACCACCGCATCGATTCCATCGGCTTTCTCGGCAACTTCTTGTAGCCGAGTCTCAAGGAAGCGGACATTATCTGGGACCTCTCTCAGGTAGAGCATTTGTTCTTCCATCTCTACCAATCTGTCCACTTGGGACTTGTTCAGGTTCTTCGTCGCCGACATGATCACTGACCTTCCCTCTGTAAGCCAACCTGGCTCTGATACCAACTGTCACAATCGCTCTTTCGGAAGCTTCCCTTAGCGATTGTGCGGCACTTGTTCCCGCTCACGAACAAGACAGCCAACTCGAATACGAACTGCCGGTGGCACACCGAGTGCCTCTTGCAACCTCCACCCCCGTTTTAAAGAAAACGGTTTTAGAAAACGGGTTTGGAGAAAAGGTTTTCGTAAGAAGTTTTGTGAGTGTGAATAAAGAAAGAAAGATTGTAGTAGACTAGAAAGAAATAAGCAACAACAACAGCTTTATAGAGTACTACTCCGGGTATGAGGAAGTGATGGTTAGTCTTATCCCCATATAGTGCATTCTGAACAAAAAGCCAACTGGCGCCCTTGCATATGTAAAAGGGCGACTGGTCACTTACAATGAAAATGTAAAGAAAGTAAGCTAACTAAGCTAATACAATACAGGATATGAAAGTAAGCTAGAAGGGGGTTGGATTGGGCATGCGGCCATAGGCAACAGGCCCTGGACAAGCATGACCGTTACACCATGCGACACCCCCAGGCCATGCCATGCGACACCCCCAGCCAAGCCATGCAACACCCCAGCCAAGCCATGCGACACCCCAGCAAGCCACCACGACACCCCGGGGGCCGTTTGGGGCACCAAACGAGCTCCGTTCGCAAAACTGTCTGGCACACGCCTCTTTTTCATCGTTCTTAACCCCTGGGTTCGTTTTCGCGCAATTCCGTGCCGGAAGGTTCGGGAGCAAAAAGTTGGCCCCGGGGACCCGGGGGCTGTTTCGTGCACCAAACGAGCTCCGTTCCCAAAACCGTCTGGCACACGTCTTTTTTTCATCGTTCTTAACCCCAGGGTTCGTTTTCGCGCTTTTTCGTGACGGAAGGTTCGCGCACAAAAATTGGGTCTCTGGGCCCTACCCCACGACACCCCAGCATGCCCTGTGTAACGGTCATTTTATATCCTATATTGTATTAGTTTAGTTAGCTTGCTTTCTTTACATTTTCATTGTAAGTGACCACTCGCCCTTTTGCATATGCAAGGGCGCCAGTTGGCTTTTTGTTCAGAATGCACTATATGGGGATAAGACTAACCATCATTTCCTCATACCCGGAGTAGTACTCTATAAAGCCGTTGTTGTTGCTTATTGCTTTCTAGTCTACTACAATCTTTCTTTCTTTATTCACACTCACAAATCTTCTTACGAAAACCTTTTCTCTAAACCCGTTTTCTAAAACCGTTTTCCCTAAAACGGGGGTGGAGGTTGCAAGAGGCACTCGGTGTGCCATCGGCAGTCCGTATTCGAGTTGGCTGGCTTGTTCGTGAGCGGGAACAAGTGCCGCACAATCGCTAAGAGAAGCTTCCGAAAGAGCGATTGTGACAGTTGGTATCAGAGCCAAGGTTGGCTTATAGAGGGAAGATCAGTGATCATGTCGGCGACGAAGAACCTGAACAAGTCCCATGTGGACAGATTGGTAGAGATGGAAGAACAAATGCTCTACCTGAGAGAGGTCCCAGATAATGTTCGTTTCCTTGAGACTCGGCTACAAGAAGTTGCCGAGAAAGCCGATGGAATTGATGCGGTGGTAGGCCGCCTAGACGGATTACCCGTCAGAGAATTGATGATGAGGGTAGAGACCCTCGAGACCAAGACAGTACGGTCCGGCAGCTTTGAACGAGGCGATAGCTCCTCGGGCTCTGTTGCCCACATAGAGGAGCGTGTCGAAGAGCTGGACAGCTCCCAAAAAGCAATACTTCAGATGGTAACCGATTTATCTGAAGACTTTCGATCGACCCTGGATGTCGTCAGAGCCGAGATAGCGGATGTGAGTGCTAGGGTGAATCTCACCATCCGAGCGGTAGGGAACCAAGCCCCACCTGGGGGAGCAATGGCAGTGAGTCGAATAAAAATCCCAGAACCGAAACCCTTCTGTGGGGTGCGAGAAGCGAAAGCCCTGGAAAATTTTATCTTCGACCTTGAGCAATACTTCAAGGCGACGAACACAGTGACTGAAGAGTCGAAAGTCACAATAGCAACGATGCATCTAGTTGAAGATGCGAAACTGTGGTGGAGATCACGATTTACAGACATACAGGAAGGACGCTGCACTATTGACACTTGGGATAGATTGAAACAAGAACTTCGTTCGCAGTTCTTCCCTGAAAATGTCGAGATCTTGGCTCGAAGAAAACTCCGAGAGCTAAAGCAAACAGGTAACATCAGGGACTATGTAAAACAGTTTGCAGGACTCATGTTGGACATACGAGATATGTCTGAAAAAGACAAGGTCTTTTGCTTTGTGGAAGGGCTGAAACCGTGGGCAAAATCAAAACTATATGAACAGAGAGTACAGGATCTCCCCTCTGCCTACGCGGCAGCTGAACGGCTGTACGACCTTAGCACTGACTCGCAAGATGTGAGGAAACAATCAACTTCCTCCAATGGGGGAAACAGAAACAGCCGTTCCAGTCCTCCCAGACCTGGGGGAGGAGACAAGAACACAGGGGGGGACCGTAAATCATCCCAACCGAGATCAGGAAACAACTGGCGGGGGCCGCCACAACAGCATAACAATTACAATCGCCCTCTATCTTGTTTCATATGTAGAGGGCCACACAGGGCGGGCGAATGTCCAAATCGAACTGCGTTCAATGCTTTTCAAGCCACATTGTCCTCTACCTCCGAAGACAAGGCTGAACTGGAAGAGACGGTAACCGAGCCAGCGGCATAAATTGAGAATCCCAAGATGGGGGCATTGAAATTCCTATCTGCACTTCAGAAGAATATTAGAAAGGCGACGGAGCCACTAGAGAAAGGTCTCATGTATGTGGACGCTTGGGTCAACCAAAGATCGGCCAAAACCACGATGGTGGACTCTGGGGCTACCCATAACTTCATGGCTGAAAGGGAAGTTCGCCGCCTGAACTTGAATTGGGAAAGAGATGCAGGGAAGAAGAAAGCTGTGAATTCCGCAGCCCTACCAATTACGGGGATAGCGAAGAGAACTCCGGTGAAGTTAGGAGATTGGAAGGGCTTCGTTGACTTCGAAATTGTCAAGATGGATGATTTCGACGTGGTACTGGGGATGGAATTTCTGCTTCAACATAAAGTCATACCAATGCCCCTTGCCAAATGCTTAGTCATTACCGGATCTACACCGATCGTAGTCCAAGCCAGTATCAAGCAGCCAAATGGGGTGAGAATGATCTCAGACCTCCAATTGAAGAGGGGCCTGGCCCACGACGAACCCACGTTCATGGCCATCCCGATAGAATCAGTTGAGTCCACTGAAGAGGAGATCCCCCAAGATGTTCTATTTGTCTTGGAAGAGTATCGGGACGTCATGCCGAAAAGCCTGCCCAAGTCCTTACCCCCACGAAGGGGGATTGACCATGAGATTGAGTTGTTGCCAGGGGCAAAGCCGCCTGCCAAGAATGCATATCGGATGGCCCCGCCAGAATTGGCTGAGCTTCGGAAACAGTTAGACGAGTTGTTAGAGGCAGGATTTATTAGACCGGCAAAGGCTCCTTATGGAGCCCCAGTACTGTTCCAGAAGAAGAAGGATGGGAGCCTTCGGTTGTGCATCGACTATCGGGCCTTGAATAAGCTTACAGTCCGCAACAAATATCCCCTTCCTATCATCACTGACTTATTTGATCAGCTTCACGGTGCTAAGTATTTCTCGAAGCTGGACCTACGGTCTGGATATTATCAGGTTCGAATTGCTGAAGGAGACGAACCCAAGACGACCTGTGTCACGAGATATGGAGCCTTCGAATTCCTCGTGATGCCCTTTGGCCTCACCAATGCTCCAGCAATGTTCTGTACCCTATTGAACCAAGTGTTTCACGAAGACCTCGACAAATTCGTCGTAGTATATCTTGATGACATTGTGGTCTATAGTGCCTCGTTGGAGAACCATCGGTGTCACCTCCAACTAGTCTTTGAAAAGCTGAGGAGAAATCAGTTGTATGTAAAGAGAGAGAAGTGCTCCTTTGCCCAAGAGTGCATAAATTTCCTCAGCCACGTGATTGAGTGTGGTCGGATTGGTATGGAAGAGGGCAAGGTGGCCGCAATTAGAGACTGGAGGGTACCATCATCCGTGACCGAACTACGATCCTTCCTCGGACTAGCCAACTACTATAGGCGGTTCGTAGAAGGATTCTTGAGAAGAACAGGGCCATTAACCGAACTGTTGAAGAAGGATAGCCAATGGAGCTGGACTCCTGAATGTCAAGCCGCCTTTGAGGGCTTGAAGAAAGTGATGATTGAGGGGCCGGTCCTCGAAATTGCCGACGTGACCAAGCCATTTGAAGTAGAGACTGATGCTTCTGACTTCGCGTTGGGCGGTGTTCTCCTCCAAGACGGACACCCCATCGCGTATGAGAGTAGAAAACTAAATGATGCCGAACGGAGGTATGCCGCCTCCGAGAAAGAGATGTTAGCAGTAGTTCACTGCTTGAGGGCCTGGAGACAGTATCTCTTGGGGGCCAAGTTCGTGGTCAAGACCGACAATAACTCCATTTGTTACTTCTTCAACCAACCGAAGTTGTCGTCCAAACAGGCACGGTGGCAGGAATGTCTAGCGGAGTTCGACTTCCAATTCGAACATAGACCGGGGAAAAGCAACCAAGCGGCTGACGCTCTTAGCCGAAAGAGCAAACATGCGGCCCTGTGCATGTTCGCCCGCCTACAAGCAAGTATGTTGAGTGCAACAGTACGAGAAACTGTCAAAACTCACTTGACAAATGATACAGCGGCGCAGGCCATCTTACAGTTGGCCAGAGAAGGGAAGACACGCCAGTTCTGGGTGGAAGATGATCTACTATACACCAAAGGCAATCGCCTCTACATCCCCAAATCCGGGGAGTTACGAAGGTCGCTGATGAAGGAGTGTCACGACACACCGTGGGCAGGACATAATGGTTGGCAGAGGACTTATGCCCTTCTGAAGCAAGGCTACTATTGGCCAAGTCTTCGAGACGATGTCATGCAATTTACCAAGACTTGCCTTGTCTGCCAACAAGATAAGGTTGAAAAAGCGAAATTAGCGAGTCTGCTGGAACCCCTACCTGTGCCCTCTAGACCGTGGGAGAGTGTGTCTCTCGACTTCATCACCCATTTGCCCAAGGTGGGAGAGTTTGAATCGGTCCTTGTTATCATCGACCGGTTCTCAAAATATGCCACGTTCGTCCCAACGCCGAAAATGTGCACAGCCGTGATGACTGCTCAGCTGTTCTTCAAACACATCGTGAAATTATGGGGTGTCCCCATGAGCATTGTTAGCGATCGGGACGGAAGATTCACTGGGACATTCTGGATAGAATTGTTCAGAATATTGGGATCATCACTGAATATCTCCTCTAGCTATCATCCCTAAACTAACGGACAGACGGAACGCTTCAACAGTATGCTCGAGGAATATCTGCGTCACTTTATCGATGCTAGGCAGACGAACTGGGTCCAGTTGTTAGATGTGGCTCAGTTCAGCTTCAATAGCCAACAGAGTTCCGCGACCGGAAAAACGCCCTTCGAAGTGGTGTGCGGCAGACAGCCACTCATGCCACACTTGGTGGACCACCCTTATGCAGGCAAAAGTCCTCAGGCACATAACTTCACTAAAGAGTGGAGCAAAACCTCTGAGATCGCTCACGCCTACCTAGAAAGAGCATCGAAGAGGATGAAGAAGTGGGCTGATAAGAAGCGGAGGGCCCTTGAGTTTCAAGCTGGGGACAAGGTCCTGATCAAGCTACGACCGAAACAGTTTCGTTTCCGAGGACAGAGAGACCAACGGCTAGTAAGGAAATATGAAGGTTCAGTGGAGGTAATTGAGAAGGTCGGGAGAACCTCATACAGGGTTCAATTACCCTCATGGATGAAGATTCATCCTGTCATCCATGTGAGTATCCTGAAGCCCTATCATCCCGATCCCGAGGACGAACAGCGAAACATGCTAAGGCGCCCACCGGTCACGATGAAGAGTTCTGCTGAGAAAGAAGTTGCACAAATCCTGGATAAACGTACGCGCCGTATTGGAAGACCCAGACGAGAACTGACAGAGTTCTTAGTGAAATGGAAGGATCTCCCCGACGAAGAGATCAGTTGGGAGCGGGCCGAAGACTTGAAGAATGCAGCTCCAGCCATTGCAGGTTTTGAACAAGGTCGGTTGACGGGGACGTCAACCAATTAAGTGGGGGAGAATGTAACGGTCATGCTTGTCCAGGGCCTGTTGCCCATGGCCGCATGCCCAATCCAACCCCTTTCTAGCTTACTTTCATATCCTGTATTGTATTAGTGTAGTTAGCTTGCTTTCTTTACATTTTCATTGTAAGTGACCACTCGCCCTTTTGCATATGCAAGGGCGCCAGTTGGCTTTTTGTTCAGAATGCACTATATGGTGATAAGACTAACCATCACTTCCTCATACCCGGAGTAGTACTCTATAAAGCCGTTGTTGTTGCTTATTGCTTTCTAGTCTACTACAATCTTTCTTTCTTTATTCACACTCACAAATCTTCTTACGAAAACCTTTTCTCCAAACCCGTTTTCTAAAACCGTTTTCCCTAAAACGAGGGTGGAGGTTGCAAGAGGCACTCGGTGTGTCATCGGCAGTCTGTAATCGAGTTGGCTGACTTGTTCGTGAGCGGGAACAAGTGCCGCACAATCGCTAAGAGAAGCTTCCGAAAGAGCGATTGTGACACATGGCATGCTGGGGTGTCGCGGGGCAGGGCCCAGGGACCAATTTTTGTGCGCGAACATTCCGTCACGAAAAAGCGCGAAAATGGACCCAGGGGTTAAGAACGATGAAAAAAAGCCGTTTGCCAGACGGTTTTGGGAACGGAGCTCGTTTGGTGCCCGAAACAGCCCCCGGGGCCCCGGGGCCAACTTTTTGCTCCCGAACCTTCCGACACGGAATTGCGCGAAAACGGACCCAGAGGTGAAGAACGATGAAAAAAAGGCGTGTGCCAGACGATTTTGCGAACGGAGCTCGTTTGGTGCCCCAAACGGGCCCCGGGAACCCACGGGCTGCGTCGGGGGTCCGTTTGTCGTGCGCGAACATTCCGTCACGAAAAAGTACGAAAACGGACCCAAGGGTTAAGAATGATTATAAAAAGTTGTGTGCCAGACGGTTTTGCGAATGGAGCTCGTTTGGTGCCAGAAACGGCCCCCGGGGCCGTGGGGCCCACTTTTCTCTCCCGAACCTTCCGACACGGAAAGGCGCGAAAACGGACCCAGGAGTGAAAAACGATGAAAAAAAGGCGTGTGCCAGACGGTTTTGCGAACGGAGCTCGTTTGGAGCCCCAAACGGCCCCCGAGGTGTCGCGGTGGCTTGCTGGGGTGTCACATGGCTTGGCTGGGGTGTTGCATGGCTTGGATGGGGGTGTCGCATGGTGTAACGGTCATGCTTGTCCAGGGCCTATTGCCCATGGCCGCATGCCCAATCCAACCCCCTTCTAGCTTACTTTTATATCCTGTATTGTATTAGTTTAGTTAGCTTGCTTTCTTTACATTTTCATTATAAGTGACCACTCGCCCTTTTGCATATGCAAGGGCGCCAGTTGGCTTTTTGTTCAGAATGCACTATATGGGGATAAGACTAACCATCATTTCCTCATACCCGGATTAGTACTCTATAAAGCCGTTGTTGTTGCTTATTGCTTTCTAGTCTACTACAATCTTTCTTTCTTTATTCACACTCACAAATCTTCTTACGAAAACCTTTTCTCTCTAAACCCGTTTTCTAAAACCGTTTTCCCTAAAACGGGGGTGGAGGTTGCAAGAGGCACTCGGTGTGCCATCGGCAGTCCGTAATCGAGTTGGCTGGCTTGTTCGTGAGCGGGAACAAGTGCCGCACAATCGCTAAGAGAAGCTTCCGAAAGAGCGATTGTGACAGTTGGTATCAGAGCCAAGTTGGCTTATAGAGGGAAGATCAGTGATCATGTCGGCGACGAAGAACCTGAACAAGTCCCATGTGGACAGATTGGTAGAGATGGAAGAACAAATGCACTACCTGAGAGAGGTCCCAGATAATGTTCGTTTCCTTGAGACTCGGCTACAAGAAGTTACCGAGAAAGCCGATGGAATTGATGCGGTGGTAGGCCGCCTAGACGGATTACCCGTCAGAGAATTGATGATGAGGGTAGAGACCCTCGAGACCAAGACAGTACGGTCCGGCAGCTTTGAACGAGGCGATAGCTCCTCGGGCTCTATTGCCCACATAGAGGAGCGTGTCGAAGAGCTGGACAGCTCCCAAAAAGGAATACTTCAGATGGTAACCGATTTATCTGAAGACTTTCGATCGGCCCTGGATGTCGTCAGAGCCGAGATAGCGGATGTGAGTGCTAGAGTGAATCTCACCATCCGAACGGTAGGGAACCAAGCCCCACCTGGGGAAGCAATGGCAGTGAGCCGAATAAAAATCCCAGAACCGAAACCCTTCTGTAGGGTGCGAGAAGCGAAAGCCCTGGAAAATTTTATCTTCGACCTCGAGCAATACTTCAAGGCGACGAACACAGTGACTGAAGAGTCGAAATTCACAATAGCAACGATGCATCTAGTTGAAGATGCGAAACTGTGGTGGAGATCACGCTTTACAGACATACAGGAAGGACGCTGCACTATTGATACTTGGGATAGATTGAAACAAGAACTTCGTTCGCAGTTCTTCCCTGAAAATGTCGAGATCTTGGCTCGACGAAAACTCCGAGACTTTTGCCTGAGGACTTTTGCCTGCATAAGGGTGGTCCACCAAGTGTGGCATGAGTGGTTGTCTGCCGCACACCACTTCGAAGGGCGTTTTTCCGGTCGCGGAACTCTGTTGGCTATTGAAGCTGAACTGAGCCACATCTAACAACTGGACCCAGTTCTTCTGCCTAGCGTCGATAAAGTGACGCAGATATTCCTCGAGCATACTGTTGAAGCGTTCCGTCTGGCCGTCAGTTTAGGGATGATAGCTAGAGGAGATATTCAGTGATGATCCCAATATTTTGAACAATTCTGTCAAGAATGTCCCAGTGAATCTTCCATCCCGATCGCTAACAATGCTCACGGGGACACCCCATAATTTCACGATGTGTTTGGAGAACAGCTGAGCAGTCATCACGGCTGTGCACATTTTTGGCGTTGGGACGAAAGTGCCATATTTCGAGAACCGGTCGATGATAACAAGGATCGATTAAAACTCTCCCACCTTGGGAAAATGGGTGATGAAGTCGAGAGACACTCTCCCATGGTTTAGAGGGCACAGGTAGGGGTTCCAGTAGACCCGTTAATTTTGCCCTTTCGACCTTATCTTCTTGGCAGACAAGGCAAGTCTTGGTAAATTGCATGACATCGTCTCGAAGACTTGGGCAATAGTAGCCTTGCTTCAGAAGGGCTTAAGTCCTCTGCCAACCATTATGTCCTGCCCACGGTGTGTCGTGACACTCCTTCATCAGCGACCTTCGTAACTCCCCGGATCTAAGGATGTAGAGGCGATTGCCTTTGGTGTATAGTAGACCATCTTCCACCCAGAACTGGCGTGTCTTCCCCTCTCTGGCCAACTGTAAGATGGCCTGCGCCGCTGTGTCATTTGTCAAGTGAGTTTTGACAGTTTCTCGTACTGTTGCACTCAACGTACTTGCTTGTAGGCGGGCGAACATGCACAGGGCCGCATGTTCGCTCTTTCGGCTAAGAGCATCAGCTGCTTGGTTGCTTTTCCCCGGTCTATGTTCGAATTGGAAGTCGAACTCCGTTAGACACTCCTGCCACCGTGCCTTTTTCGACGACAACTTCGGTTGGTTGAAGAAGTGACAAATGGAGTTGTTGTCGGTCTTGACCATGAACTTGGCCCCCAAGAGATACTGTCTCCAGGCCCTCAAGCAGTGAACTACTGCTAACATCTCTTTCTCGGAGGCGGCATACCTCCGTTCGGCATCATTTAGTTTCCTACTCTCTTACGCGATGGGGTGTCCGTCTTTGAGGAGAACACCGCCCAACGCGAAGTCAGAAGCATCAGTCTCTACTTCAAATGGCTTGGTCACGTCGGCAATTCCGAGGACCGGCCCCTCAATCATCACTTTCTTCAAGCCCTCAAAGGTGGCTTGACATTCAGGAGTCCAGCTTCATTGGCTATCCTTCTTCAACAGTTCGGTTAATGGCCTTGTTCTTCTCGAGAATCCTTCTACAAACCGCCTATAGTAGTTCGCTAGTCCGAGGAAGGATCGTAGTTCGGTCACGGATGATGGTACCCTCCAGTCTCTAATCGCGGCCACCTTGCCCTCTTCCATACCAATCCGACCACACTCAATCACGTGGCCGAGGAAATTTATGCGCTCTTGGGCAAAGGAGCACTTCTCTCTCTTTACATACAACTGATTTCTCCTCAGCTTTTCCAAGACTAGTTGGAGGTGATGTCGATGGTCCTCCAGCACTTCTCTCTCTTGGAGGAGGACACCGCCCAACGCGAAGTCAGAAGCATCAGTCTCTACTTCAAATGGCTTGGTCACGTCGGCAATTTCGAGGACCGGCCCCTCAATCATCACTTTCTTCAAGACCTCAAAGGCGGCTTGACATTCGGGAGTCCAGCTTCCTTGGCTATCCTTCTTCAACAGTTCGGTTAATGGCTCTGTTCTTCTCGAGAATCCTTCTACGAACCGCCTATAGTAGTTGGCTAGTCCGAGGAAGGATCGTAGTTCGATCACGGATGATGGTACCCTCCAGTCTCTAATCGCGGCCACCTTGCCCTCTTCCATACCAATCCGACCACACTCAATCACGTGACCGAGGAAATTTATGCATTCTTGGGCAAAGGAGCACTTCTCTCTCTTTACTACAACTGATTTCTCCTCAGCTTTTCAAAGACTAGTTGGAGGTGATGTCGATGGTCCTCCAGCGAGGCACTATAGACCACAATGTCATCAAGATACACTACGATGTATTTGTCGAGGTATTCGTGAAACACTTGGTTCATTAGGGTACAAAACGTTGCTGGAGCATTGGTGAGGCCAAAGGGCATCACGAGGAATTCGAAGGCTCCATATCTCGTGACACAGGTCATCTTAGGTTCGTCTCCTTCAGCAATTCGAACCTGATAATATCCAGACCGTAGGTCCAGCTTCGAGAAATACTTAGCACCTTGAAGCTGATCAAACAAGTCAGTAATGATAGGAAGGGGATATTTGTTGCGGACTGTGAGCTTATTCAAGGCTCGATAGTCGATGCACAACCGGAGGCTCCCATCCTTCTTCTTTTGGAACAGTACTGGGGCTTTGTAAGGGGCCTTCACCGGTCTGATAAATCCTGCATCTAACAACTCGTCTAACTGTTTCCGAAGCTCAGCCAATTTTGGCGGGGCCATCCGATATGCATTCTTCGCAGGCGGCTTTGCCCTGGTAACAACTCAATCTCATGGTCAATCCCCCTTCGTGGGGGTAAGGACTTGGGCAAGCTTTTCGGCATGACGATGTGTTTGAAGAACAGCTGAGCAGTCATAACGGCTGTACACATTTTCGAAAGTGGCATATTTTGAGAACCGGTCGATGATAACAAGGATCGATTCAAACTCTCCCATCTTGGGCAAATGGGTGATGAAGTCGAGAGACACGCTCTCCCATGGTCTAGAGGGCACAGGTAGGGGTTCCAGCAGACCCGCTAATTTCGCCCTTTCGACCTTATCTTGTTGGCAGACAAGGCAAGTCTTGGTAAATTGCATGACATCGTCTCGAAGGCTTGGCCAATAGTAGCCTTGTTTCAGAAGGGCATAAGTCCTCTGCCAACCATTATGTCCTGCCCACGGTGTGTTGTGACACTCCTTCATCAGCGACCTTCGTAACTCCCCAGATCTGGGGATGTAGAGGCGATTGCCTTAGGTGTATAGTAGATCATCTTCCACCCAGAACTGGCGTGTCTTCCCCTCTCTGGCAGACTGTATGATGGCCTGCGCCGCTGTATCATTTGTCAAGTGAGTTTTGACAGTTTCTCGTACTGTTGCACTCAACGTATGCTCGAGGAATGTCAAGTGATATCTCCTCTAGCTATCATCCCCAAACTGACGGCCAGACGGAACGCTTCAACAGTATGCTCGAGGAATATCTGCGTCACTTTATCGACGCTAGGCAGAAGAACTGGGTCCAGTTGTTAGATGTGGCTCAGTTCAGCTTCAATAGCCAACAGAGTTCCGCGACCGGAAAAACGCCCTTCGAAGTGGTGTGCGGCAGACAGCCACTCTGCCACACTTGGTGGACCACCCTTATGCAGGCAAAAGTCCTCAGGCACATAACTTCACTAAAGAGTGGAGCAAAACCTCTGAGATAGCTCGCGCCTACTTAGAAAGAGCATCAAGAAGGATGAAAAAGTGGGCTGATAAGAAGCGAAGGGCCCTCGAGTTTCAAGCCGGGGACAAGGTCCTGATCAAGATACGACCAGAACAGTTTCGTTTCCGAGGCCAGAGAGACCAACGGCTAGTAAGGAAATATGAAGGTCTAGTGGAGATAATTGAGAAGGTCGGGAGAACCTCATATAAGGTTCAGTTACCCTCATGGATGAAGATTCATCCTGTCATCCATGTGAGTATCCTGAAGCCCTATCATCCAGAACCCTACCTCCAAGGAGAACAGTGGACCATCGTATATTGACTTGTGCAAATAAAAAACCCATCAACGTTAGGCTATACAAGTATGGCCATAGCAAGAAGGAAGAGATTGGGAAGTTGGTTGAAGAGATGTTGAATGCAAGGATTATTCGGCCAAGCCATAGCCCATACTCGAGTCTAGTCTTGTTAGTAAAGAAAAAAGATGGAGGGTGGAGATTATGTGTTGATTATCAGAAGCTAAACCAAGACACGATGTCAAATAAATTCCCCATTCCAGTAATAGAAGAGCTCTTGGATGAACTACATGGAGCATCGATATATTCGAAGCTGGATCTAAGTTCGGGCTACCATTAGATTTGAATGTATGAGGGAGACATCAAGAAGATTGCGTTTAGAACTCACGAGGGACATTATGAGTTCTTGGTGATGCCCTTTGGGCTAACAAATGCCCTGGCTACCTTCCAATCTCTAATGAACTAGGTATTTCGGCCATTCCTTCGTTGATTCGTTTTAGTATTCTTTGACGATATTTTGGTATATAACCTCGATATCTCAATGCATGAAACACATTTGGGAGTGGTTTCTAACATCCTTCGAGATAACAAGTTCTATGCCAACAAAAAGAAATTACCTTCTGCCAAACCAGGGTACAATATTTAGGCCATTGGATTTCAGCACAATGAGTGGAAGTAGATGATGGCAAGATCAAGGTGATGAGAGAATGGCCCCAACTAAAGAATGTGTCTGAGCTTAGGGGGTTCTTAGGACTCACTGGCTATTATAGAAGATTTGTGCAGGGCTATGGAACATTGCAACACCTCTCACATGACTCCTCCAAAAGAACTCCTTCATGTGGGATGAAGAAGCCTCACAGGCATTTGATCAATTGAAACAAGCCATGGTGACAGCCCCTATTCTGGCCCTTCCGGATTTCTTGAAACCCTTTATTATAGAAACCGATGCTTTAGGGTTTGGTTTAGGTGTTGTCTTATCTCAAGAATCCAAGCCTATCTTGAAGAAGGATCCTGATGGGAAGCCTACGTATAAGTGGCAACATGACAGATTAGTTATCTCTTGGAATTCCAGTTTGATTCCATCCTTATTGCATACGATCCATGATTCTATATTGGGAGGCCATTTCGGGTTTCTAAGGACGTATAAAAGGATGAGTGGGGAATTTTTCTGACAGGGAATGAAGACGGATGTAAAAAAATATGTTGAAGGATGCAAAATTTGTCAAAGGAACAAGATCGAGTCCTTGTCCCCAGCTGGATTATTACAACCACTCCTCATCCTGTGCTTGATTATGGAAGAATGGTGTATGGACTTTGTGAAAGGCTTACCGAAGGTAGGTGGATACGACTCCATCATGATAGTGGTGGACCGATTAAGTAAGTATGCCTATTTCATCACCCTCAAACATCCTTTTACAGCAAAAAGAATAGCATAAGTGTTCATTCAAGAGGCGGTCCGACACCATGGAATTCCAATCTCGATTCTAACAGATTGGGATAAAATCTTCTTAAGTAATTTTTAGAATGAGATATTTGTATCCATGGGCACATAGCTGAAGAGAAGCACGGCCTTTCATCCTCAGACAGATGGCCAAACGAAGAGGGTCGATCGATGTTTAGAAACTTACCTTAGATGCTTCTGCAATGAACAACCTACTAAATGGAACAAATGGATCGCATAGGGTGAATTATGTTATAATACCACAATTCACATATCTATAAAGACCACCCCTTACCAGGTTGTTTATGGAAGACCACCTCCACCTCTGGTTTCGTATGGAGACAAGAAAACCACCAATAATTCGGTCGAGCAGCAGCTATAAGAAAGAGATTTGGTTCTTAGTGCCTTAAAAGAAATTTGGCGCTAGCACAAAATCATATGAAGAAGCAAGCAGTTAGACATCAAAGAGAGTTGAGCATTGAAATTGGTGATGAGGTTTATTTAAAGTTGTGCCCCTATAGACAGAGATCCCTAGCAAAGAAGAGAAGTGAAAAATTGTCACCTAGGTTCTATGGACCTTACCAAATCATCGAAAGAGTTGGAGAAGTGGCTTATAAATTGGCTTTACCTCCCAAAGCTGCAATTCACAATGTATCCCACATATCTCAACTTAAAAAGATGTTGGGTCAAGGCCATCAGATTCAATGGCATCCTCTAGTTTTAACAGAAGATTTTGAGCTACAAACCATGTCGGAGACAGTCCTAGGGGTGAGATTGAATGGGGAGCCAGTAACCAACGAATGGCTCGTGAAGTGTAAGGGTCTATCTGAGAATGAAGCTGCATGGAAAGAAATCCACCTAATGAATCAACAATTTTCTCATTTCCACCTTGAGGACAAGGTGCATTTCGAGAGAGGCAGTATTGTTAAACCTCAAATTATTTACACATATAAATAAAGGGGCAAGAAAGGAAATTATCAGCAAGCTAATGTGTCAGAAGGAGAGGAGAACAGTTAGGGACCACAAACCATTATAATAAGAACAACAGAGGGGAAAGTGGAAAATCAGGGAATATTTTGGGTAAAGGCTGAATGTGGCTTTTGCAGGAGAGGATCACCAGCTCTCTCAAATGTGCTGGTTTATTTTTCCTATTTTGGTTAATCATCTTGTCTTCTTTAGGGATGAATGTCTGCTAGTTTTGGGAATGTTATTTTGTCATTTCGATGTACTGCTGAATGATCTTTTCAGCTGTATTTATAAATAAATACATATCAGCCATATTACTCTGTTTCATCTTTTTTATCTTCGTGTTTCTTTATTGGGTTATTTGACATAGGGAAAAAGAACCTAATAGAACACTTAGAGCAAGTGTTGGTTGCATTGCAGGAATGCGTTGGTGAGGTGTGTTGTCCGCATAGCAAAAACCTAAACCTCAAGTAAATTTTTAAGTGCTCGACCTATAGCAGCTATAGCCAGTTATGCATTTCATTGAAAGTCTTCTAGGAAGGAGACCATTGCTAGTAGCTAAATGTATGTTGTTGTGTCCACATGATTTACACTATTATTAGAAGCATATCAACCTTTAAGGAGTAGCCCTAAACTTGTGAGTGACTAAGTATTCACTACTATAGAAATTGGATTACTTGACGTATTTCCAATGTCAAATAAAGGGTATACTTGTCTCTAATAAAAAAATCGAGTATTCAATCATCAAGCATAATGCGATAACTTGATACAAAAAAAACCTCAAGAGAAATATTTCTTAACACAATTTCCGTGTCAAGAAATATAATACACTTTACACTGATGATATGTCAAGTGCATTAATTCTTGATACTTATTATGTACCGTATGTGTTTACTCTTGACATTTTTTATTTGTCAAATATATTTTTATCTTGCATTACATGTGTTCCAATAAGACAATTTCAAATTAAACATTCGAATTTCCTGCATTACATGTGTTCCAATAAGACAATTTCATCAACTAAAATAAACAGATGCACATATTTCAGGTGTACATATCAGCCCAATATATCCAACATAACAATTCACAATACTAAAATAAACAATTCCATTCTTATATTACCTTCCATGTATATGAACGATTCCAAAATTTACAAGACCAATCGTACAATAGTATATACTCTATCAACCCACCCCAATACATGATAATTCCAAAATTGTAAAACCAATCTATGTGCTATGTATTCCAAAATTCACAAGACTAGAATTCTATCCTCCACCACACATTTCTTTGAAGTATATAACCTATAATGGTTGAACAAAACATTTACATAAAAAAAGTTTGGGTAATCCCATGTAGCCACATACACAAAATTTATAGGAAGTCCATAAGATATAGCGACCTAAATATTCAACCCATTCCACGCATACTTCATCCAATTCAAGTTGCAAGTCCTCGTATCAATCTATAAAACATAAAAAGTCAAATATATATTTATTTACTATTTACACTATATATAATGCTACAATATATATAAGTAATTTAAAGACATACAACATCTGTGATAATATTCTTCTCTTTAGTCACGATTTCTCGCATATATCTCATAACATAACACCCACATTCAACCATTTCCACTTGTAAAGGACACTACAATACAAAGTCAATAATTAATATATATCATACAAATACACTAAATAAACATCATTCTACACATAATTCAACTTTCAATAAACACCAAAATTAACTAATTCACTCTAGCAACACAACGAAGAAAGCGACATTGTTTAATGACATTGTTTAATAAGTAACCTATCAACAAAAGTACATTACTTATTATATACATAGAGCTTTGAAGTATATTGTGTCATCCTCTTTTCTCCAATTTTAATTCGAGCTTTTCTGATCGTTGGGAGGCTCTAAATGCCTTTCCTCACAAGAATTTAGAACTACTCACTATCTCTTATCTGGCTGCACCATTTGGCTTGACAAAAAGAAGGTTGAACATGACTCTCTTTTCCAGATGACACGCTTCAAAGTGATTGGATCATTAATTATACATCTGAACTGAAACTGCCTCTTCAAATCTTGATGTTCACTTGCTAGAGTCGATTGTTCAGCCCATCCCTCATTGGAACCTGTCTTCTCTTGCTGGGTTTCTTAAAGCTGCAAAGCTTCTATTCCAAGATGTTTGTTGCACTCCTCCAATCGCTGAAGTTCTAGCAATTTTAGAAGGTGTCAAAGTTGCGATTAAGGCTTGATTCAATCGCGTTTAACTGAAATTCAACTGTACTTGCCTGAGAAAGTGAAAACTATGCCACCCAAATACGTAACTTTGGTAAAAAAAAAAAAACAAAAAACTTTATCAGAATCCTTACCAAATATAGTCAACATACCACCATGCACACATTAAACGATCTACTCATCACAAAATCAAAAGTTAAGGAGATACAACTCTATACAACGTTCAAGCAGACTCTCTTTAAGTTCAATACGTACAGACTAAAAACTATGAGCAAAACAGTGCAGACTAAAAACTCTTAGATTTGTAAATACAGAAAGTAACATTGTTCCTAACACTGACCCTCTTTAAGTTCAATACGTGGTCAAAATCAACTAATCACACAATCCTCTCAAAATATAATCTAAAATCATTAAACCACCAACAACCATAAAGTTAAAAATATTCAAATATTAATTTATTCTCTATAACTTGTCATGCTGAAAAACACATTGCAAAATCAAATGACATGTCCAAACTTCAGGAAAAACCAAAACAAAACAACTCA
>NC_143483.1:59451592-59509000 GCF_027475165.1 Benincasa hispida | reverse complement strand
GGGATAACTTGTAGACTAGAATTCATTACAAAATTAACCATCAATAATCAATAGTTTCACTCATGTGATTAGGACTACTAAATATTATGCCCATTTAGATTCCATATCATTCATTCAACTATGATCAAACCATGTAATCTAAAGAGTTATATGCACAAATCTTTGCTGTTAACAAGGCAGCGGCTGTTTTAATGTTTTATTTCTTCCAGAAACTTTAGTTCACTCTTCTAAAATGCTCTTTTGCACCTGAGATAGCAACGAGTCAGCAAGTGGCCGCATTCCATTCGTACCAATGTACCTTGGACAGGAAGACATTGGAACAAACCGACCACCCAATTCAAGCTCTCCAACAGTGCCCTTCCACTCTTTAACTAGACCTGCAGCCAACCAACCATCGACCAACTGCGCAAATTGGTTATCAGTCACTGTAAAGAACTGAGCCGCATGATCAAAGATTAGGGGTTCGGGACCAAGACTTCTGGTCCCCATTCTTCCTCCCAACCCATGAATGCCCTGCAATGAAATGAAAATTTGAACTGCCCCCTCCTAGATTAACTAAGTTTATCAAAGATAAATTTTAACCAACATAAAATGGAGTTCAAAGGTTGCATACACATCCATTCACTAGACACTAAAAAGCCTTTTAATCAGGTTTGAGTTGCAATAGTTGATCCAACTTCTGATATACCTACCTCTCTCTCAGATTGTTTTACTTAATGAACAAGAAATTTCTCATTCGGAATATAATTTAATGATTAATAACCAAAAGTAGTCCTACATTTTCATTGAAGTAACAATTTAGCCTCTAAACTTTCATTTATAACGATTTAGTCTATGTACTTTCAAATGGATAACAATTTAGTGCCCTTATGTAACAATTTAGTCCCTACAATGAAAATTCCCATTAAAGTTAAGTGTCAATTTAGTCCCTACTATGTTTATCGATCTACACATAAGAATCCATTAAAATCAAATCTTAACAACATTTTTTCACAATTAGAAGGTATGAGTTTATGGGCTAAATCATAATCAAAGTGCATGGACCAAAATAGTTTTTTTTTTTTTTTTTTTTTTCCTAACCCAATTCAATTATGTTTGTCAACATGAAACAGATGTCATCCATGACAGAATCAGTGATAACTAAAGAAAAATTCAAATATGAAAGAGCTAACAAGTAAAAACCAACCGTGTCAAAGACGGTGGAACGAACACCCCTTTTCTCCAAACTCAGAGCACACATTATTCCCGCCATGCCGCCACCAATAATGGCAATAAGGGGGTCATCGGAGAAAGCAGAAGTGAAGGTCACTTGCTCCTGATTGAAAGTTTTCTTCAGAATCGACCTCCTAGAGGTACCGTATGATGATTTTCGACGGAATTTGGTGGTGGGTTTGTTGCCATCCATGGTGGGTTTTCTGGATTTAAGTCTGGAATTAGGTTTGGATTGCGAATCAGATGCTACAACCAAAGTGAAATTCCTATTCCGGTAGGGTTTCGAGGAGAAGATCGAAGGTTTTGAGATTTTGAGGGGTTGGAGAATGAGGGAAGAGGAAATGAAATGGGTGAAGGAAGACATGATCTTTGGAGAGAAAAGAGTGGATGAGAGGAGAGGTAAGCTTCAATAATCCCCTTTTTCGCTCTCGTGCGCGCCATTTTGTTCTTTATATTAGTTAACCAATGGTTCTTCAAACTTCATTTTTTTTTAAATGTTGAAAATTAAAAAATCTCACTTTTCCCTTCTATAGTGTCTCAAAACTAACATTGAAGTAGACTCCAATTTTAGTTTGAAATTTTAAAATATCATTCTTTTAATTCTAAAATTATTTTTGACAATTATTTTTATTGAAACACCCAGTCTTTCTTGAATCCCATTTAAAGAGAGATTCCACTAAGAGCATTTAGAGTATTCTTGAATCATCGCCTTGAAATTATCATCAATCTCTCAATGGAATCTGGTATGTTAATTATTCTTGACAATTCTTGGTAATTTGACATGAATGATTCTAGGGTTAATCTATTCAATATAGATTTAAAGTATTTATGCTAACAAGTGATGTCAGAGCATTCGACAATTATTTTATTTTGCTTTATTTTAAAATATTTATGCTAACAAGTGATATCAGAGCATACGAATTACTCAGGTGAAAAATAGTTGGTCCAAAGAAGGGCTTTTTTTTTTTATCAAGTTTATTGTCTGTACTTTGATTACTACATTGAGATTACTATTTACAATTGGTGTTTTAGCCCAAAGGCCAGACATCATTGTTGTGCTAGGTATATTGTTAGAGAACCCGCCATATATGTGAAATTATTTTGTCATATTTTAATTGTGAGTATATATTTTATTGTTTATTGTTTCAGTTTGTCTTAGTCAAATAATTGGGAATATGAGTTCAGTCCCTAAGTTGAATGGATCGAACTTCAAGTTTGGAAGGAAAACCTATAAATACTTCTTGGGTGTATGAATATGGACCTTGCATTAAGGACTGATAAACCTACTTCTACTAAAGAACAGCTGAGTATGGCTAATATTGAGAAGTGAGAACGGTCAAATCATATGTGTCTAACAAACATTAGGCACTCCATTCTGAAGTCTTTGTAGGGTTTTATCACGGAAAGTGAAAATGGCAATAAGTTCCTTGCTCAAATTGATAAATATTTTGCTAAAAGTGAAAAAGGGAAAGCAAGTAGTCTTTTGACTTCTTTAACTTCCACGAAGTATAAGAGTAATGGAAACATAAGGGTATACATTATAGAAATGTCCAATCTCACAGGTAAATTAAAGTCACTTGACATTGAGATAAATGAAAATTTACTTGTGCATTTTGTATTTGTTGCTTGTTGCATTGTTGTATGTTTATGATGATGAGGATGAATGATGATGAAAAAGATGCGCAATCTATCTCTTGGTACGAAGATGATGTTATGTGTTGGACGATGATAAATTTATGAGCATGCACACCTTGCTAATGCATACAAGTTCTCTTAAGCTAGACCCAAGTAAAAATCTAACCTAAGTATCCTGGTAAGCCTAGGGTCGAACGCCAGGACTCTAGAGTACTCTAACGTAGGTTTGGTCTTTGAATCTATTACAAAGGTTTCCTAATTGCTTGATATGAGTTGGTTATGTACACTAAACTACTGGCAAGCATTCAAAAGGAAAATCAAAGTTCAGAGAGAAAGAAAAATGTATCGTGGATGTGTGGCTTAAGCGTAGATGGTATGTTTTGATTTCCTAGTGGTAATAAAAAGCCTATATAAGCACAATGATAATGAAATGGAAATGGTATAGATGTTTGCTACAATCTAAATGTATGCGTGATGCGTTGGAGATCTGTTCTTTAATTCATGTTCAACATCTCTCGATGCGGATGCCACACTTATCCTATCTCTAGGGGTACATGCTTTGGTTAAAATGAACAAACATGTGACATGAATAATTTTATCTCTAGAATTACTTCATGCCCTAGCTTGATGTGTTCAACCTTTAAGTGCTCTCTTGAGTGACTAATTGTGTTTTCACTTCAATCAGGTGGATTCAAGTAATCAAATTTATGCATTCATCAAGCTAGAAGATTCACAAACACAAATAGTTAAAAGATTAATAGATGGAGATGTGAAGAATAGTAAAAAATGAGATTGAATTAAAGATAAGTCTTAATACAAATAATCTTGGGTCAACTAAGTGGAATAATGAATGGGAATGCACGATAAAAGAAATAAGTCAAGCTGCAGGGTTCGATCTTTTGTCCTCTTTGGCTTGTTTTTATGCTTGTTGTGACCAACTCAGTGGAGGGGTTGAAGGAGACTGATGACGGGCATAAATGCATGTCATCGTAAGCTTTTTATTTAGAATTATGAGGGCTGTTAAGCATAATATGTGGCAATTACGTTAGGAATTCATGAGAAAATGAGTTTGCGTCGTTCAGCATTAAGAATCTCGGCTAACCCACTATTATGCATTATTATGCATCAATTGTCTATCTTTGTAGCTAAAGCAAGAATCGGATGCATACGTGGAAGCCGGGCTATCGCAGAGACGATCGCATACGCTCGACGCATGAATATTGCGTCTATTAATCACATGCGGTGATCGCGTACGACAGTCGTATGGGTGTTGCAGCTATCGACTGAATGCATCCATCGGATGGGAATTGTGGTCGTCGAGCGAATGCGGTCATCAAATAGAGGATGCGGTCATCACATAATAGTTGCAGTAATCAAACGAATGCGGTCATTGCAAGATTGCGGCTACACGATAACCATAATAGAGGGATGAACGCAAGGTTGGTGAAATGAAAGCATCAATGCATATCTCGGGAAAATTAAAAGATGATGTTGACATTTCACCTACCATGCCGTTAGCAGCAGAGATTCAGAAAAGGACCAACATGCCGCAAATGTCAAAATCAGAGCAGGTCCATAATGTTGTCGACGATCAAGCTCTATAAATAGAAACCGTTGAGCATAACTTCGGATCATCCAAGGTTTCCATCCAAGTTTCTACCTTCAGGTGGATCCTTGTGATCCAGATTAACGCGTGAGAAGAAAGCTTGAGAGTTCTTCATCTCCTTCATCCATTCCAAGTGATGATCGGAGCCTTCGCTGGAGTTAGATCTCGAGAGACTTAGCTCCACCACCCTTCTATGGCACCATCGGCAACCTTGACACACATCTGCTGGAAGCAAGACATTGCTTCCAGCTGGTCCTTTCATATTCTCTTCTCTTCTTATATTGTATTGTATTACATTTTGGATTAAGAAATTAATACATTGTATGTTCAATGCATTTCTATGTTTCCTTCGATTCCATCTCCATCTTCCTTTACTTAGCATCCTTAACTTTCATCGCATCACTTAGTGAGACTGTTAGAGTAACAAATACTTAATCATGCGACATAGAAATATGAAGCATGTAACAAACTATCGAGTGGTGTGTGTTGCGTGAGTATTATGAGAAAACCTTATTTGCTTAGTGTGAAGCTATAGCAATGCTTATCTATAAGCGGACACAATGCTTGTCTATGAGTAAAATCAACAAGAACTAACTGCCTGGGAGGGTAAGTGGTTGGTCGCATTAAGCAGTGTAAGCAAGTGTTCACTAGAATAATCTTATGTCAACTAGGATTTTGCGGTTACCTTGTCTTATATATGCGTCCATCACACCTTTAGAGCTGCTCGAGAGAGAGTCTAAAGAAAGAACCTAAAACTTGAGAGAGCTAGGTTAGAATCGATGCTCGGGAGAGCTAGATTAAGATCGCATAAGCAAGAATGGAGACCTAGGAATAAGTTCTGTTTGCTAATATAAATCACGTGCATTTGCGGTGGGCATGTATGTCATGAACGCATTAGTTGGCGTTGGTTGGGGTTGCCCTTGTGGTCAAGCTAGAGTTGCGATGAAGACATCCCCATATTTTATCTGTTTTTCCATGCATTTACTATGCGTCAACATTTGTTATGTCTCTACCTCTCATTCGTATTCTCACCGCTTAATCTGTTTGTTAGGAGTAGAAGTAGTTTATAGCTTATACCCTCCATCATTCTTTTATTCAACCGCCGCAAACACATTACCGCATAGCATTTAGTTAAAAGTCCCTGAGTTCGACCTCAGATCACTCGAGAAACTTGCGTTCGCGTTATACTTGGCGTGAGCGCAAGAAAACTTGTGATAGGAATGCATGGTCATCGCATACATTCATAAACGCATAGTTTCATTTCAATGCATGACCCACTGACGCATGAGTATCAATGCATAGCTTAAGATATGCATCGCATAATTACGTTCACTAATTTTCGTCAAAGACATCTTTCTTGAGCTTCTCTCAAACAGCCCCTCGTTACTAACGATGGAGAATGGCTATCGTCCCTCCTACTTCTTGCTTGCAGACGACAAACGTGAAAAATGACTAACTCTTTAACTAACTACTGGCTAATTTTCTAACTTGCTAACTCCGTAACTTGTAGGCAGCTCCTCCTTATATAGGCAATCAACTCAGCCACTTGGTGATGTGATTGCATTAAATTCCATACCCTAGGACAATCGCCTGCCATTCTGCTTCGATCAAATGTCGCCAGTCAGATGCCCATGCCTGCAAATTGTGATTAGACATGGATTGCACAAGCCAAATGTATCTTTCATGCATCGAGTAGTCTGGACGCATGCCCCTTGTGTTGGGCTTGTCTGCAGCACTTAGTGATTTTTTTTTATTCTTGCATTAAAGTGTGTTAGTTATGCAATTTTTCACTTAAGAAGGTACTTTTGCATGAGTTTATCACATATATGCAATTTCATATATTTTTCTTCATCATGAGTGCGTTTTCATCACTTATAATCCTAATTATTCAAACTTTAAGAGAATAAATACAAGTTATCATACCCCCAAATTTTGAACGATGCTCGTCCTTGAGCATTCCAAAAATAATTCCTTAACATACTCTCATGGTCGTACACACTAGCTCCACCTCTCATCATGTCTTTTTAATCTCAAAGTGCTTGAGATTTACATTTAAAATATAAGCTTGTTCCCATCCCAGAAAAATATATACTCGATCTCTTATGCGACAAGCACATTCTTAAAAAATTATTTTGCTTTCCAAAATATTTCCATATTTCAAGTTCAGTAATGCGTTGGAAGGTTTTCTCGTTACAAAAGTCCTGTAAAAAAAAGGTTTTTATTTCTTAAAGACTACCCATGCATCGATTCAGGTAACTCGCCTTCATTTTGGCTTGCCCCCATGGATATCATGCAGACATCCAACTAGGAGCAAGTGCCTTTCACGACTAAACTCTTATCTAAGCTTTATGTTTTCTTTTTTGGGCTTAGATAGCGGAGTTTGGGATGCATTGGTTCTGCTTACTTATCTTTGTTTTGGCTTGCTCCCACGGGTGTCATGCGGACATCCAACTATGAGTAAGTGTCATTCTCAATCTTGATTCATATCAAGCTGAGTTTACCCTTGTGCATTGATAGTGAAATTTTGCTATTATGTTTAATACATACATACATACATACATACATACATACATATATATATATATACACACACACATACATACATACATATATTGAAGAATTAAATGAAATTATGAATATTTTTACGAATTAGAGAAGACATCAACTCGAACCTCCCCACCCCCAAATTTTGGAGTTTAGCAAGGTCCTCGTTGCTATGGAAACCTAGGATAGGACCAGTGGCATTATGATCCATACCCTATCACATTCGACAGGTCGATGCAAGCTCACACCACCAACTCAGGTATGTCATTAGAAGATGTGATGACAACTTGTTGATAGCAATCTTCTTTTTGAGCAGGAGATCCATAACCTCCAACAGGAGAGCTTCAATTTTCAGACTGAGGTCGGAACTGATCTTCAGATTTTGAGAGACTCAGTCATTCAATCTTCTAATTTAGTTGAGAGAGGACGTGAATTCCTGCTACTCACTTCTTATGACAATATCGAGGCGATCAGTGATGAGGTAACCTATGTCGACATCGAGGATGAATTGGAAGATAACATGCCATATCTAGAGCCAGTTTGTGAGAACGATGAAGAATATGAGCCTAAAATGTCGATTTTTAGGTGATGGAGTTAGAGGTTGAAAGACCTCGCCCATTCCACTCTCTGGTATATCGTTTATTTTTTTAGTTTTGTTCTTTTTGTTCTTAAGAGTTTGATTTTTCTTTATTTTGAATCTTTTGGGTCACTTGAATCTTTTGATTCTTTCTTTTTACCTTTTTTGACTAATATGAAAAATACCAAATTCGATATCTGGTTTTCTTCAAAAGATGCAGAGCCTTATAGCCTTATCGGGGTATATCGACTCATCCAAGAAGGGACCAAAGAAATACGAGAATTTCTTTATGCCTTGACAGAAGATAGGTCACATCGAGCAACCAACGTTAAAAATTTGACCTTCATGGCGGAAGCCAAGTGATAAAATTTACTGCTTTCTTTATTTTTTTTCTAGATTAACCTTCTTTCTAATTTGTAGGGACGACCTGGAAGATAAAAGCATCCTTTTGAGAGGCGAGCCCTACTGCCACACCTCAAAGACTGTGCACGAAAATGACTACAGGGGCAGTTTTTTATTCCCTTGTCTTTATTTTCGTTAGGCTTAGATTAAGATACATTGGGGACAATGTATCGTTTTAAAGTTGAGGATGGTAGTTATATATGCATGTTTGACAAGTCATTGAGCACCTGAGCTTGGACTTTGTGGTTGAGTTGCTGAAATGTTTTTGTGATGCATGTATTGTGATGATGACTTTCTGTGATAGGATTTAGATAACTCTTTATTCAATCTGTTTAGGATTCACAAAATGTATGCATGATTTTTGGGCTAAATTTAAAATTTTTTCTTGATTCCCTTGCATATTTTGAGCACATAACCATCTTATCTGTGGTCTTGAATGCTTAGGATTGGGTTATTTGGTCTATATGCTTATTGTCACTCTGAAAGGTCTAGGTTGTTAAGTAACTGGAGCTCAACTAAGTAATGCATGCTTAGGTTTTTGCCAAACTCTTGTTTGGTATAGTAAAAGCCTGTTGTATGCTAAATAAAAGGCAATCATGTTGTAGAGTAAAATTAAGTATCTATGATAATTTTGAAGGGGATTATTTCTCTTTCTTAGGGGGGTGATTAACCTGACACGGCTATGACACCAGTAGTTTCACTCTGAACTAAAGTGCCCTTAAGGAATGAGTAAGCTTCAATATCTTTGAAGGATACGTTACTCATAGTTGGATGTCTTCTACATAACCTGTGTGGGCAAACCAAAACGAAGGTGGCATAATCTGGATAAGAGTTCCCCTTTTGTTTAAGATAAAAAAAGAAAAAAAAAAGAAAAAATAAAAATAAAAATTTGATTCCCTTAAGTGTTACATTGCCACCTTGAGTCTAGGGAACTTAATGCTTAATCCCCTGAGCCAGAGTAGGGCGAAAATGAGTGAGAATTGAATAAAACCTTCATGAGCTAGTAGAGACCTAGATAGGATTGGCTAAGCACACACATACATAGGGGATGGAGAATTAGTTTTAAACTTCTTGATTAAGTGCATGCATTTAAATGATCATTTCTTTGAGAAGAGTTTGTTATCTTTAGCCTTAAGATTCGAGTCGCTCATTTGCATCATTAGTTCCATGTCTATATTTTGTTCTACCTTGCTCAGGACAAGTAAGAATTAAGTTGGGGGTGTTGGATAGCTCTCGAAAAGAGCTATATTTCCTTGCTTAATTTAGGCTTGTTAAGGATTTTATGTGTTTATTATCTTATTTTGTAGGTACTGAGCAATCAAGAGGTAGAATTAGTGATTTGATGAGAAACAGGGTTCATTTGAAGGAATTTGGAGGTGATTTGGACATCCAAACTTCAAATGGGAGGAAATTACCAAAATGCCCCTGTGACAGAGTTGCAATGCTTACCCAATGCTTGCCCAAAGCTATAAGGCAAAATGTGCAATTGCAGGAACAACGTTGCAACGTTATGAATTTTGACGAAAAAGTGTTGAATTCGCGTGCGCCTCAAATTTGCACCAGCTTTGCAATGCTGCGTCAACTTGATCGAACGCTTGAGGTCTATCATTGCTCATAAATCCTTGTTGACCAAATAATATTTATAAATCTTTGAAAAAGCAACTCATACTAACCAATAGTACAAGTGGAAAGTCCGACATCAATCCATAAAGAGTTGGTTTAGATTTCTCAATTTAGAAACTTATAGGAAGTAACCAGGGGGGTTTTATGAAGATAATCTATGTATATGCATGAAAATTAAAGTGTGCAGGTGAATTAAAATATGCAGAGTGAGTTGAGTGAATTTTGTGCAAAAACAATCAATCGAACAAAACATCTAGCTTGGGTCGACTTCATTTAATCCATTCCCTTTTGATTCTATCATGGATTATCCAAAAGATCAATGCGAAAATGTCTAATTGAAACTTAGCCTACTCAATTAGAATCCTAACTGGTAGTCCTTAAGGATGAGTTAATTCAAAGAATTAGTGAGAACCCTCCACTAATCAACAAATAAACAAGCATTAAGATTAAGGAAATTCTAAGCTAAACAATCGATTTCCATCGTCTAATCAATTATTTGAGTGAGATCAATTTAGGTTAGAAAGTAATGCTTATTAAATAGGATCGCAAGTTAACTTCACAAACTCATTTCACCCTTGCCTCTAGGTGATTAACTAACGAATGATTACAAATTAGGGCCAATCAAAGCAATCAATTAAACCATCATAACTTAATTTGTCAAATTATCCATGAAAGGTAGATTGAAGAGTAATTACAAGATGAAATCACAATAATTCAGAACAATCCTCAGCAAATTACTACCAAATCTCAATAATCAAGTAGAAATGGAAATAAACTACAAACCTAAACGATTGGACTATTCTATTTGCAAAAAAAAAAAAAAATTGTCTTTTGTGTTTTATTCAGATGGGTGCAAGGTTAAGATTAACGCAATGCGTCCATTAACGCAAATGCATATTTGCAGAGGACGGGCAACAACGCATGTATCAGTGCAACACACCCCTCAACTCAATGCACTTCTGGAGGACGGGCACATGGTATTTCTACTGGCACAACACTACCTTAACATAGTGCGTTTTCGCTAAGGACGGGTGAAAAATACATACGAGCACAACACACCCCTCAGCGCAATGCATTTGTGAAAGATGGACGCAAAGTGTATCTTGTTAGCACAAGACGTACTCATCATCGCAATGCATACTGGAAGTTGATTGTTATTTCTATTTTTAATTTTTTAATTTTATATATATATATATATATATATATATATATATATATTTTCATCAACGCAAGTCGTTAGGACTTTATGGTATTCATTTTCTTTTACATCAGTCATTCACAACAAATTTAAAAAAATGCAACTTATGCATATAAGTAGGGAAATTGAACAAAGCACGAAAATTAACGCAATTGAATTAAATAAAAAGTAAATTCATAAAGCAATAAAAGCTAGTTTTAAGGAAACAATAAATAGCGCAATTCATAGAGCAATAAAGAAGGCAATTAAGAAAGCAATTAAACATAGATTTTAGAGATATGGACTGAAAGACAATTTTCCCATGATTATTGCAATCCACATCTCTGCAGGCGGTCAAGCTTGCCTGCACAATGCCATCAAGGACATTGTTCCTTCCCGTGAGATCCCGGGGCTTCTGAATTACTTGGCAGCGTTCCCGGTGTTCTATTGCGAAGCTCGGTTGCCAGCTGCCCAACTTGGATCTCCAAGTTCCTTATTGAAGACACCTGCGACTGCATGACTACATCGTTTTTCTCAATATACTGCTTCAGCAGGGACTCCAATGATGATGAATTAGCAGAGGTGTTTGAGGAGGACGGTAGGTTTTGTGGTTGCTGTTGATGACCCTGATTCTGATTCTGATGAAAAGGTGGAGAATTTCCTCGATTCTCGAAATTATTGCTCTGATGGTTACTCGGCCCCCCTTGGTTGTGATTCCCTCCCCAACCGAAGTTAGGGTGATTCTGCCAACCGGGATTGTAAGTATTGTTGTATGGGTTGTTCTGGATAGCAAACACTTGTTATGGGTTTGATGGGCACATCTCTACAGCATGGCCCCCTCCACATTGGACGCAACTTATTGCGGCCACTTGTGCCGGCGCATTAGGTTGCGCTGAAATTTGAGAGAGGGCACCTTGATTAAGTGCCATCGTTTGTAGAAGAGAGGTCACCGCAGCCATTTGTGCGGCCAAAGTTGTCATTGTATCCAATGGTACAATGGCATTATCGTTTCTTCTTCTCTCGGAGCCTCTACCCCCGTACCCGTCATCCACACAGTCATCCGTGTTTCGTGAAATGCGATGAAGGATGACCTTGGCCTCTGTGTAGGTCTTATCCATGAATCCTCTCGCTACAGAGGCATCAGCAACGACTTGCGTTGATCTATTCAGGCCGTTATAAAATGTTTTCATCAGAACGCAATCAGGAATCCCGATATGCAGACAATTTTTTACCAACCTTCTCAAATGCACCCAAGTGGTGCTCAGAGTCTCATTATTCATTTGCTCAAAATTCAACACATCCTTTCGTCTTCTTGCGTTGACTGTTGGAGGAAAGAATTTCTTCATGAACCATTCCACCAACTGGTCCCATGATGTTATTTCGTTTGGCTCCAACGAATGAGCCCATATATTAGCCTCATCCCTCAGTGTGTATGGGAAGAGGTAAAGTCTGATTCCTTCTGGGGTGACGCCAGAGATGGAGAAAGTACTGCACATTTCCACAAAGCTAGTCAGATGGGCATGCAGGTCTTCACCTTGTAGACCTCCAAATTGCCCCGTGTTTTGTACCATTTGGAGCATGACCGACTTTATTTTGAAACGTGTGTTCTCCTCAACCATTGGTCATGAAATTCTAGGCGAGAAGTCGTAGAGATTGGGCACCGCATAATTCCTCATTGGGATATTGCAGACAATAGCAAGAAATACAGGGTTTTGCGCTGGCCGATTTGCCCCTTGATTTCCTTCGGGCCCTTCATTATTATCTGCATATTGACTCTTCTTCGCCTAGCTCTATTCTGGCGTGCCCTTGCGCGAAAAGTACGCTCGATCTCTGAGTCAGCTTCGAATTTTGGATCGGTTCCAATACTCATAAACCGTCAACCTGTTCTTCGTGTTAAACAGATAATACAAAGAGATCTGTCCTACAAAATACCACAAAAGTATTCAACACTAACCGTTATCAATCCTCGACAACGTCACCATAAACTTGTAACAATATTTTTTTATATCTTTTAATTTAAGCATGTGGACAAATATGAATATGAAGTACTATATACGCTCAAGTGCTTGTGATAAAGACATTTCTATGCGATACTACATTCTAGTTATATGCGTTGTTAATGAGTTGCTCGTAGTATGCGATGAAGTAGTGTGTGTCACAAGTTTCCTTGCGCTGAAACCAAGTATAATTCCAACTCAAGTTTCTCAGAATGATCTGAGGTCGAACACAGGGATTGTTTTCGTTAATGTGATACTTAAGTGATACATGCGACCGGTTTTTAACAATGAATAAAGAATGGTGGTTTATACAGAAATATAAATTGCGATGAAATAAAATTTGTGTTGATAAAGTAAAATCCTAAACTAATATGATACAAGATACAAGATACATGATATGCGATACTGAGGTCAAGAACTGACTGTGAAGTTGTACAAAGAATCGATGTATGCGATGGCAAGTCTTTATGAATGAAGTAGAAGAAGAAAGAGTAAAGAGTAAAAACATCGCAAGTTTGTCAATTGTGTTAAAGATGCAACTAAGGTTCCACTTTCCCTTGGCGTACACCTCTCGGTGATCGGCCACATCCCCATATCTCTATGGTGAAACAGGGATGAACATGATGAACGTAAGGTTGTTCCGATCTCTGGAAATACTTCTTGCTTTAGTTAACGCATTCTTCCAACCTTCTCTCGATAGGCGGAATAACATCTTCGCTTCTGCTCTCACAGGTGAAGATGTCGTCGAGCATGCTTTAGCTAAACTTATTTATTTCCTTAACATAAATTAACTCACTCACTTAATTCTTGCTATTTTTCCAAGGGATTAAGAACACATTATGGAGAAAATGGATTATGAATGTACAGAGGGAGACAGAGAGATGACAATGATGACTATCATAACATTTAATTCTAAAATTAAGCATTCGATACATGCTGTGAATGAGAGATTACAAAAGATGAAATAGAGTTTAGAAAAAAATACGAAAAGAGTGTCAACATCTTGACACAGATCCCAATCGGAGATAGTGCTTGCCGGCATGTGGAAGTGGTGGAGAGGAAAGCTTCCCTCTTAGGCTTACTTTCCTGGTAGAATTGACCTTCGCATAGAGCTTCAACTACGGGAATTGGAAGAATTCTCTGCTCAGAGACTCACCTCTCGGCCTTGTCTTGTGGTTCTCTCGGATCTACTCTGTAAGTCGCTTCAGACTAGCCTCTCTCTCAAAATCAGTATATGCACGTCTCTATATATTCATGTATGTACCAGTATCTATATCTATATATCTTTTTAGGGAATTTGAAGAAGCTATTTATAGGCGAGGCCTTGGCTCTTTGAATTTGTGGTCCCCACTGTATAGTTATGGTAATTCCTGAAATAGCGGAATGGAAAATTCCTTCTGTTACGCAATCAATCCGTCAGAAGTGCACAACTAAAAGTTGTACATTTGTCAGAATCCTCCGCAAATGCGTTGCTCTTCATATCTTCGATCTATCGCCGCATGCGGTGTTATTTTTTTATTATCGCATGCGGTTGAAATTGCGTTGATCGCTAAATCTCTTGATCAATTGTCGCATGCGCCGTCATTGCATTGATCATCTCTTCGTTCTTGATTGATGGGTGCAATGCGACGTAGATGTTTTGTTCATTTCGTCTTTGAGCCATGAACACATGCGGTGACTTATTTCCTGCAAAACAAAAACTGAAATTCTATTCTACCATCGCAATTGTGTTAGTGAGTGTATTGATAACATTTCATAATTTTCGCATTTCTTAGCCAATTTGAATACTATCGACACAACTTTTCTTTCTTTTAGCCGCAATATCTAAATAAAACAGTATAAATAACTTGTATTTCTACAAGTTATCATGAATATAGTGGAAAATTATGTATATCACAAGTTCAATAGGAGTAAATCAACCTTTTTGGTGTTATATGTCGATGACATACTCATAGCAAGTAATGATTGATGGGATTCGAATCCCAAGTGAAAGCGTGTGAACACCTTACTTCCTGCAAATAAATGTTTACATAAACAAAATCAATGTACTAAAACAAAATATGTGTTGAATAAACATGTGAAATAACATGTTTTAGAGAAAGGAAAGAACCATTCTAATATTTATAGATTCCCAAGCTCCTAAAACAATCCTCTTGATATTCCAACGAAAGACGGTCCAACGATCTTGTATACGAACGTCTCCTCGAACAATCTTGAACACGACCATGAGAATAACTTTGTTATTCTCAAAGATTCCAATAGAAGGATAGGTTGTATCCAAATATTGGAAGAGAGTGAAGAGGAAAAACCTTTGGGAGAGTAGAGAGGATTTCTTTTTGTGGCTTAGGGAAAATTTTGCACAATGAATGTTTGTCCCAAAAAGGCCATAAAGAGGACTTTATATAGAGAAGGGTCAATTCCCTTCTCTAAGTCTTTTTTCAATTTTTCCTTGTAGACAATTAATTAAATAACACTTATTTAATTAATTAGCACATTAATTAAATAAATATTTATACATTAAATCCAATTTAATGTGTATATATATTTAATTATCATAAACATCGTATGTCTATTTGCAACACCTCTCTATTTATTAATTAATTCTTTGTAAATCTAATTCACTTGAATTAATTATTTGAATCTCATTCAAATTTTTCTTTCCAACTTAATTTGAATTATAGATCACATCCATAATCAATTATATATTAATCATATTTTACAATTGCATCAAATCGATTTAAAAAATTCAAATCATTCCTCTTTAATATCCTTTAGTGAAGACAGGAACACTCATTTACTTACCCTGAAGATGGGAATGAGTGAATTTCATCTTGTATTATTATGTTCCCAGCTCACCACTCAGTATTGTCTAAAAACTGGTAGGCTTATTGAGTCGACGAACTGGCCAATCTCACCCATACAAATCAAAGGACAATCCCTCGTGAACAGAAGTTCATAATATACTCAGGATTAAGACTAAGTTGCCTAGGTCATTGTAACGTATAAATTTGATCTTGTCTTATGTCACACAACGCATGGATGATTATAACGCAAGTTTAACATAAAATGATGTGATGATTCTAAATAAGCACATGGACAGTGATGAATGATGGAGAGGGAATGTGGATGATGTGTTATGCTTATTCAGACTTTATGCGATACTACTTCAAGTTGTATGCGTTATTAATGGAATGCTTGTAGTATGCTATGCGTTGTCACAAGTTTCCTTGTGCTGAAACCAAGTATAATTCCAATGCAAGTTTCTTAGAATGATCCAAGGTCGAACACAAGGATTGCTTAGTTAATGCGTTACGTTCGTGATATATGCGACCGGAGGTTTTTCAATTAATAAAAAGAGTGTGTATGTACAAGTATTTAAATTGCGGTAAAGTAAAATATTGCGGTAAAGTAAAGTTGCGATAATAAAATAAAGTGCGATAAAAGTAAACCTAAGCTATTATGATACAAGATACAGGATACTGATACATGATACTGAGTTTAAGATTGACTATGAAGATTATACAAAGGGTCGTGTTATGCGGTGGCAAGTCTTTATGTATGAAGCAGAAATAGAAAGGTAATTAATATAAACATCGCAAGTTCATTAATTCCGTTAAAGATATAACTATGGTTTCGATTTCCCTTGGCATTCACTTCTCGGTGATCGGCCACGTTCCCACATCCTTGTGGTGAAACAGAGACGAACGTAATGAATGCAAGGTTGCTTCCATCTTTGGAAGTACTTCTCGTTTTAGTTAACGCATTCTTCCAACCTTCTCTCGACAGGAGGAATGGCATCTTCACTTCTGCTCTCACAGGTGAAGATGCCGTCTAGCATGCTTTAGCTAAACATATTTATCTCCTTAACACAGATTAATTCACTTGTTAGATTCATGCTAATTACCAAGGGATTAAGAAAACATCATGGAGAAAGCAATTAATGGAGGAACGGAAATAGACAGAAAGATGGAGATGAGAATGATCATGACATTCAATACTAATATTTAGCGTCTAATACATGGTGTGAATGATAGACTAAGAAGATGAATACAATTGATGATAAAGAGATAGAAACAAATATAGAAAAGTGCCAACGTCTTGACACAGATCTGGACGGTGAATTTGCTTGCTCGCGGATGGAGTGGATGAAGAGAAGAGCTTCCCTCTCAGGCTTGTTCATCCGTTAGAAGTGACCTTGGTTCAGAGCTTCAACGGTGGGGAAGGATTTACCCTAAGACTCACCTCTTGGCCTTGTCTCTTAAATCTTCCTCGATCTTCTCCGATCAAGCTCTTCAGACCAGTCTCTCTCTCAATATACAAATATCAAAATATGCCCATATCAAGTATATTTTCCAATAGAATTTCAGAGACTATTTATAGGCTCAGCTTTGACTCTCTGCAGTGTGGACCCCACTTTATTGTTATGGCAATTCTGGAAATGGTGGAGTGAATATTCATTCTATTACGCGATCAATCCCATCAGAAATGCACAACGGTCAGCTGCACACGTGTCAGGATCCTCCACAATTGCATTGCTCTTTTGCATCTTCAATCGTTTGCCCGCATGCGGTGTTGTTTTTGATTACCGCATGCGGTTGAGATTGCGTTAATCGCTTAGTTCTTGATCGATTGTTGCATGTGCCTGATCGTCTATTCATTTCTGAATGATTGGCGCAATGTGACGTAAATGCATTGTTCTTTTTCTCTTGAGCCATGAACACATGCGGTGACTTGATTTCCTGCAAAACAGACTTGAAATATTCTTTTCTACTATCGCAATGGTGTCAATGGTGTCAGTGGATGTATTGACAACAATTTATAATTCTCGCATTTCTTAGCTAATTTCTCTAAAATTGACGCAACTTTTCTTTCTTTTGGCCGTAATATCTAAATAAAGCAGGATAAATATCTTGTATTTCTACAAGTTATCACACCCCCAAATTTAGATATATGCTTGTCCTCAAGCATATCTTCTACTAAGGCAATAATGCTCAATACCTATCCAAAATTTTGCGTCGATTGATTGCTCCGAATGCTCCACTTAGGCACATTACTTAACATCGAAATTTCCTTCTATCCTTGCTAATTCCTAACAAAGCCCTACTTTATTCTTCTATACTACAAATTTCTGCTCAAAAATACTTTTCTAGTTTTAAAAAGAATGTTTACCTCTTCTTATCAAAACAACTTGATGCGTCTGGATGTGGTGGTTAAACTTTGCGTCATTTATTAAAGACTATTGATCATGGTTACACACTTCGTTTTGGCTTGTTCCCACGGGTTTCATGCGAACATCCAACTACGGTTGCATGCCAATCTCAACTTTAACTCATGAATTTCAGAGGAGTTGTCTCTTGTTTCTTTTATTTTTCTTTCTCATTTTTTTTTGCTTTTCAAATTGCGTTGTTCTTGGAAACCCACCTTTGTTTTGGCTTGCTCCCACGGGTGTCATGTGAACATTCAACTACGAGCAGGCTTCTTTCACAACTTAACTCTTATCAGGTTGGGATTGTTTTTGAGGTTTTCCCTTGCGTTGACATTGGAGTTTATATGATTTTTTTTAATGGTAATGAGCGTATTTTTCTTAATGACTGCATACTCTTGATCTCATCTACTCAGACCTTCCCCACCCCCAAATTTAGATATGCGCAAGGTTCTCATTGCGTTGTTTGGATAGAATAGACAACACTTAGACAAAATTTCAAAAAGAAGGTTTGAGCAGAATTTTGAAGGATAAAAGTAAAACATTGCTATAGCTACGAATTAACTAAGTGTTAGTTAGAAAATACAAGGTGTGGGAAATGTTTCTAAGTATATGCATATTATACATCATGGCAGCGCAATGAATAATGCATAACAAAAGATCAAGAATATTGCAAAGTTGACAAAGGATGATAAAGAAGAGGCACAGGAATATAAAGAGAATTGCTACTCAGTTGTATTGAAAATTAACTAAGTATACAAGTAATTACAAATATCGCAATGCAGAACTTTTGCTTGTACAAAGAATCAAAGAATTTAATTAAGCATAGAAAAATAATGAATTGTAGTTATCTTTTGGATTTGATTCAGACGGGTGCACGATTAAAAATTACACCGCACTTCCATTAACGCAAATACATTTTTCTTGAGGATGGGCAACAACGCATGTATTCCCACAACACATCCCTTAACTCAACGCATTTCTGGAGGATGGGCGCACGGTATTTCTACCAGCGCAACACTACCTCAACATAGTGCATCTTCGCTAAGGACGGGTAAAGAACACATACGAGCGCAACACACCCCTCAATGCAATGCATTTGGGTGTAATGGACGCAAAGTGTATCTGTTATCATGGAATGCACCCATCATCGCATTATATACCAATTTTTATTTTTCTTTTTAATTCATCAATAATGCAAGTCGAAAAGACTTTGCGGTGTTCAACGTTTCATCCAGTCATTCACAAAACTTTTAAGAACATCGCTACTAATGCCTACGAATTAAAGGAATTAAACATGACATGGAAAGATACTAATGAATTAAATTGAAGGAAAATACAGAAAGCATGAAAGGCTAATTCTAATAAGCAGTAAATAACGTAATTTTAGAAAGCAGTAAATAAAAGCTGTAAAGAAAGCAAGTAATCATAGATAGGGATGCTGATTGGAGAAAGTTTTCAGAATTACCACAATAGCATCCCTCCACAAGCGGTTAATCTTGCTTGCCCAAGTGAATGGTATCCATGAGTCGATCCACATCGCCCCCGTAATAAGGCTTAATCCGTTGACCATTGACTTTAAAATCGTTATTTTCGTCTTTAGTTGTCAGTTCCACTGTGCCATGGGGAAAGATAATCTTGATCTGGAATGGCCCAGACCAATGGGATTTCAACTTCCCTGCAAATAATCGCAAATGTGTGTTAAACAATGGTACCTGTTGACCTTCGACGGGTGTTCGATTGTCTACGCAGTCGTCATGTCTTAGTTCTCTCCTTATAGATCTTGGCATTCTCGTAGGCGTCCCTTCGCCATTCGACCAGCTAGTTCAGTTGCAATTTTCAGACTTTCCTCGCACTTGCCAAATCAAAGTTCAGCATCTTGCATGCCCATATCGCCTTATGTTCCAACTTGAACGGCAGATGACAAGCTTTTCCGAAGACCAGGGCATATGGGGACATGCCAATTGGCGTTTTGTAGGCAGTCCTGTATGCCCACAGCGCTTCGTCGAGCTTGGGTGACCTATCCTTCCTAGAGATACTGACTACCTTCTCTAAGATAGTTTTGATCTCTCGGTTAGAAATCTCTGCCTGCCTATTAGTCTGTGGGTATAAGCGGTTGCAACTTTATGGCTGACATTAAATTTAGTCAACAGGTTGGCGATTATGCGGTTGATGAAGTGAGAGCCTTCATCGCTAATTAAAGCCCATGGCGTTCCATATCGGGCAAAGATATTCTTCTTGAGAAACTTCGCCATTATGACCGCATCATTCTTGGCACATGCGATGGCCTCAACCCATTTTGATACGTAATCAACCGCAACCAGGATGTAGTGATGACCTTCTGATGGTGGAAATGGGCCCATAAAGTCGATTACCCATATATCAAATAATTTGACCTCCAAGATTAACGTTAAAGGCATTTCATTTCTTTTAGACATCTTCCTCGTTCTCTGGCATCTATCACACTGAACAACGTGGGCATGGGCATCCTTAAACAATGTTGGCCAGAGATAGCCACTCTGTAGGACCTTTGCAGCTATCCGCTACCCCCCAAAATATCCTCCGTAAGGGGACTCATGACAGAGCTCCAGAATGTGCTTGACTTCGTGCTCAGGAACGCATCGACGTAAAATGTGATCAGGTCTGAGTTGATATAGGAATGGGTTTTCCCAAAAATAAAATTTGACGTCATGTCTCAGATTCTTCTTCTGCTGGTAAGTATAGTCCTCTGGTACTTGGCCGCAAACGATGAAGTTCACAATGTTCGCATACCAGGGAACATTAATGCCTATTGACATCAGCAGCTCATCGGGGAATCTTTCTTCAATATCTTTTTCTTCCTCCTGAACCTCACATCCAATCTTGACAGATGATCAGCGACTTGGTTCTTGGTGCCCTTCCAGTCCTTGATTTCTAGGTCAAATTCTTATAGGAGAAACACCCACCGTATCAGTCTTGGTTTTGCATCCTTCTTTGTCATCAGATATTTGATCACAGAGTGATCAGTGTAAACCACCACGTTTGTTCCGATTAAGTACTGTCAAAATTTCTCCAGTGCAAATACCACTGTGAGCATTTCCTTTTTCATGGTTGTATAATTCTCCTGCGCATCATTCAATGTTTTACTCGCATAGTATATAGGATGCAAAACCTTGTCCTGGCGCTGACTCAAAACTGCGCCTATAGCATACCCGCTAGCATCACACATCAACGCAAATGGTTGCATCCAATCAGGCGTAATCAGAATGGGTGCGGTGATGAGCGCATCTTTCAATGTATTGAATGCTTCAGTGCACGCATCATCAAAATTATATTCACGGTCAGCTTCAAGGAGTGCACTTAGGGGCCTTGCGATCTGGGAGAAGTTGCGAATAAATCTTCGATAAAACCCAGCGTGTCCCAGAAAGCTCCTAAGTGTTTTCACGTTCACTGGTGGAGGTAGCATGGAAATTGCATCGATTTTCGCCTGATCAACTTCCAATCCTACCTTTGATATTTTATAACCCAGTACAATTCCTTCTTCAACCATAAAGTGGCATTTTTCCCAGTTTAGAACTAGATTCGTTTCCACACATCTCTTCAAGACTTTCTCAAGGTTTGATAAATAGGAGTCATAATTATTGCTGAAAACTGAAAAATCATCCATGAATAGCTCGATTGACACCTTTAAGTAATTTAAAAATATCGCCATCATACATCGTTGGAAAGTGCCTGGCGCATTGCAGAGTCCAAACGGCATGCGATGGAATGCGAACGTACCAAATGGGCACGTGAAGGTTGTCTTATCTTGATCCTCTGGCGCAATTGCTATTTGGTTGTATCCTGAGTAGCCGTCAAGAAAACAAAAGAATTCATTCCTAGCAAGTCTGTCTAACATCTGATCAATAAACGGGAGTGGGAAATGGTCCTTTTTAGTGGCCAAATTTAACTTGTGTAATCCATACAGATTCTCCACCCCATAGTTGTTCTTGTGGGAATTAATTCCTTCTTGTCGTTGGTGACGACTGTCATCCCCCCTTTCTTCGGAACACATTGAACTGGGCTCACTCAGCTGCTATCAGATATCGGGTAGATGATGCCTGCATCCAGCCACTTCACTATTTCTTTCCTCACAACCTCCCTTATGGCAGGGTTCAAGTGACGTTGCCTTTCTATCGATCTCATTTTTCCTTCTTCCAGACGAATTTTGTGCATGCAATATGAGGGACTGATTCCTCGAATGTCTGCCAAGGTCCATCCTAAAGCCTTTACATTGATCTTTAGGATCTGGATGAGAGCATCTTCCTTCTCCTTACTCAGCGAGGCAGATATGATAACAGATAACGGGTTATTACCTCCTAAGTAAGCATACTTGAGTACATAGGCAATGACTTCAACTCTAACATGGGTGGTTCTTCCAAGGATGGCTTAGTGCATTGCGATGTTCGTTCAGATAACTTGAGTGGTTCAAAATTTGACTTAACATGTATTGCGGCGCAATTCACCTCCCACATTGTGCCGATTCTAAAATCTTCTTCCTCCAACTCTTCTAGGGGCTCGTGCCAAGGTTCTTCCTGCAATTCCTCAACATATTGGCAATTCTTCATATCACTTGGGTACTTCAACGCATTGAGAATGTTGAACTTCACTTACTGATCGTCAACCCTGATGGTGAGTTCTCCTTTTTGTACATCGATCAGTGCTCGCCCTATTGCAAGAAATGGGCGATCCAAGATGATAGGCATTTCTCTGTTAGCTTCATAATCTGATATGATAAAGTCCGTAGGGAAGATAAACTTATCCACTTGCACAAGTACATCCTCTATTTTGCCCTCGGGATGCGTTATCGATCTATCGGCCAACTGTAATGTGATTGTGGTTGGTCTTGTGTTGCCTATATTCAGCTTCTTGAAGATCGACAAGGGCATTACATTTATGCTCGCCCCTAGATCGCATAGTGCATTTCCGACCTTCTTCCCTCCTATTAAGTAGGGAAATGTAAAACTCCCAGGATCTTTCATTTTGGTGGGAATGTTGTTTTGAAATAGTGCACTGCATTCATATATTAACACAACTGTTTCATTCTCCTCGATCTTTCTTTTGTTAATAAGTATATCCTTGAGGAATTTTACATAGCTTGACATCTGTTCTAGAGCTTTTATTAAGGGAATATTGATGTGTAATTGTCGGAGAACGTCCAGGAACCTTTGAAATTGCTTACTATCATCTTTCTTCTTTAGCTTGGACGGGACAGGTGGATGATCCCGCCGTACTTCTTGTTTATTTGGCTGTTCATTGAGGTCCTATGCTTGCTGTGTTGTAATGACTGGAGGTTGTGTTGATTTAGAATTCAAGTCTTGATGAGATTCATCTCTTGTGGATGTACTTACTTCTGAACTGGTAATTTTGCCTTTACTGTTTGATTGGTCATCATCGACGGTTAATTCCACTGGTCTTATTATTGAATCTGGTACTGATGGCACAGAGGCTATTGTCTTACCACTTCTCAATGTCATTGCCTGATATTACTTTTTACCTCGCGACCCCGATGCTCCTGAACTGCTGAGCAGCATACCAGGCGCTTTATTCTTCAACTCAATCGCAAGCTGTTCAATCTGTTCTTCCAAATCTCTAAGGGAGGTAGCTTGCGACTGTCTAATTGCCTCGCTCTTTTTGATATAATGTTTCAATGACGTCTCTAAAGACGAGGTACTGCAAGAGGTATCAGATAAGAATGATTGGTCATAGGGTGGTATACTTTGATAACTACCTGGGCTATGGTCCGGATTAATGAAGACCGGAGGGTTGCCTCGATTTCCTTGATAACTGTTCTGATGAAAGTTGTGGCTCCCCTGGTTGTGATTCCCGTCCCAACTTAAAGTTAGGTGATTCCGCCAACCAGGGTTGTAGGTGTTGCCAAATGGTTCATTATAGACAGAGTATATGGCCTATTGATTCCACGGGCAGACTTCTGCTGGATGTTCCTCTGTACATTGAACGCAATTCATTGTGGCCACATGTGTCAACGCATTAACTTGTGCTGAACCTTGAGAGAGATGTCTTTGTTGATTAGCCATAGTCTGAAAAAGCGGTCATTGTGGTCATCTGGTCTACTAGTGTGCTCATTGCATTAGTTGGCATAATGACATCTTCTGCTCTCTCTTGCTTCAAACCTCTTTCCTCGAACCCAATATCAATCCATTCATTTGAATGTCACGAGATGCGATCCAAGATACTTTTTGCTTCCGTATATGATCTGTCCATTAATCCTCATGCTGTGGAGGCATCAGCAACTGCTTGCGTTGGTTGGTCTAAGCCATTGTAAAAAGTCTCCATCAGAATGCCATCAGGAATCCCGATATGTGGATAACTCTTCACTAATTGTCTGAATCCCACCTACTCGGTGCTCAAAGTTTCATAACCCTTTTGTTCAAAATTCAACACATCCCTCCGTCTCTTTTTGTTGACGACTGGAGGGAAGAATCTATTCATGAACCTTTCGACCAACTGGTCCCATACGTTAATCTCATCTGGCTCTAACGACTGAGCCCACCTCTTTGCTTTATCCCGTAGTGTGTACGGGAAAATATATAATCTAAGTCCTTTTTAAGTCACATCGAGCATAGAGAATGCACTGCACATGTCAACAAAGCTCGTCAAATGAGCATGCGGGGCTTCTCCTTGTAATCCTCCAAATTGCCCCACATTCTGAATCATCTGCAGCATAATCGGTCGTATCTCAAAGCTTACATTCTCCTCAACCATGGGTCTTGAAATTCTTGGCGAGAAGTTATAAAAATCCGGCACCGCATAGTTCCTCATAGGAATGTTGCGGTCAGCAGCAAGAAATATGGAGTCTTGCGCTGGCCAATTTTCCCTTTGATTCCCTATGGGTACCTCGTTATTGTTAGCCATGCTTCTTCACCGTTTAATTCAGCCCTGATGTGCTCTTGTGCGAAAAATACACTAGATCTCTGGGTCAGCTTTGAATTTCTGGATCACTTCAGTACTTATAAGCCGTCAGACTGCTCTTCGCGATAAACAACTAGTACAAAGAGATCTATCCTGCAAAATATCACAAACATATTCAACACTAACTGTTACCAATCCCCCGTAACGACGCCATAAACTTGTAACGTATAAATTTGATCTTGTCTTATGTCACACAACGCATGGATGATTATAACGCAAGTTTAACATAAAATGATGCGATGATTCTAAATAAGCACATGGACAGTGATGAATGATGGAAAGGGAATGTGGATGATGTGTTATGCTTATTCAGACTTTATGCGATACTACTTCAAGTTGTATGCATTATTAATGGAATGCTTGTAGAATGCTATGTGTTGTCACAAGTTTCCTTGCGCTGAAACCAAGTATAATTCCAACGTAAGTTTCTCGGAATGATCCGAGGTCGAACACAGGGATTTCTTAGTTAATGCGTTATGTTCGTGATATATACGACCGAGGGTTCTTCAATTAATAAAAAGAGTGTGTGTGTACAAGTATTTAAATTGCGGTAAAGTAAAATATTTCGGTAAAGTAAAGTTGCGATAATAAATAAAGTGTGATAAAAGTAAACCTAAGCTATTATGATAAAAGATACAGGATACTGATACATGATACTGAGTTAGAGACTGACTGTGAAGATTATACAAAGGGTCGTGTTATGCGGTGGCAAGTCTTTATGTATGAAACAGAAATAGAAAATGTAATTAATATAAACATCGCAAGTTCATTAATTGCATTAAAGATATAACTATGGTTCCGCTTTCCCTTGGCGTACACCTCTCGGTGATCGGCCGCGTTCCCACATCTCTGTGGTGAAACAGGGACAAACGTAATGAATGCAAGGTTTCTTCCATCTCTGGAAGTACTTATCACTTTAGTTAACACATTCTTCAACCTTCTCTCGATAGGAGGAATGACATCTTCACTTTTGCTTTCATAGGTGAAGATGTCGTCTAGCATGCTTCAGCTAAACATATTTATCTCCTTACCATTGGTTAATTTACTTGTTAGATTCATGCTAATTACTAAGGGATTAAGAAAACATCATGGAGAAAGCGGTTAATGGAGGAACGGAAATAAACAGAAAGATGGAGATGTGAATGATCATGACATTCAATACTAATATTTAATGTCTGATATATGGTGTGAATGATAGACTAAGAAGATGAATACAATTGATGATAAAGAGATAGAAACAAATACAGAAAAGTGTCAACGTCTTGACACAGATCTAGACGGTAGATTTGCTTGCCGGCGGATGGAGTGGATGAAGAGAAGAGCTTCTCTCTCAGTCTTGCTCATCCGGTAGAAGTGACCTTAGTACAGAGCTTCAACAGTGGGGATTGAAAGGATTTACCCTGAGACTCACCTCTCAGCCTTGTCTCTTAAATCTTCCCGGATCTTCTCCGATTAGGTTCTTCAGACTAGTCTCTCTCTCAATATACAAATATCAAATTATGCTCGTATCAAGTATATTTTCCAATAGAATTTCAGAGGCTATTTATAGGCTTAGCTTTGACTCTCTGCAGTGTGGACCCCACTTTATTTTTATTGCAATTCCAGAAATGGTGGAGTGAATATTCCTTCTGTTACGCAATCAATCCCATCAGAAATTCACAACGGTCAGCTGTACACGTGTCAAGATCCTCTGCAATTGCGTTGCTCTTTTGCATCTTCGATCGTTTGCCCGCATGCAGTGTTGTTTTTTATTACCGCATACGGTTGAGATTGCGTTAATTGCTTAGCTCTTGATCGATTGTCACATGGGCCGCCATTGCGTTAATTGTCTATTCATTTATGAATGATTGACGCAATGCGACGTATATAGATGCGTTGTTCTTTTTCTCTTGAGCCATGAACGCATGCGGTGACTTGATTTCCTGCAAAACAGACTTGAAATATTCTTTTCTACCATCACAATGGTGTTAGTGGGTGTATTGACGAAAATTTATAATTCTTGCATTTTTTAGCTAATTTCTCTACAATTGACGCAACTTTCCTTTCTTTTGGCCGTAATATCTAAATAAGGCAGTATAAATAACTTGTATTTCTACAAGTTATCAGTCATCCTAGTGAAATAGAAACCTAACTAGTCAACTGTGTACATCTAGTGGTTATTATTTCATTGTCCGATCTTTTGCAAACTCATTGCATACGATATCTCCACTTGCATGTCACCTACACTGACGCGTTGGATCATTGCATTTGTCTCAAATACAAAGTGGGTCGTATCCATAGTGTTACCAGGATAAGGTACTTTATCTTATCCTTGTACTATAAACCTTTTAGGCTATATCTTGAACATTGATCTCTGTATGTCTCCATACACAGTTTAAGACTCATAAGGTAGCCTCAATTAGTTTATTGGATTTAGGGTTATTAAGAAAAAATAGAAAACAACGTAATGACATTTATTGAATTAACATGAAAAACTCTTTATTGATAACGGTCAATTAATAACATTGACTATCTACGAGTTTTAAGGCATAAAACCCAACAAACTCCCACTTGAACCAAAACTCTATTTAGTGGGTTGTACATGATATCAGAATCCAAAAGACGGGATTATGGTAAATAAATACAATAAACTAGGACATCCATATACCTATTACACATCTCCTATTTGCACTAGATTATACAATATACATGTTTCGTAGACCTAGATTCTCTAGATGACCCTCGAACACTTTAGCCAAGAGAGCCTTCGTAAATGGATCAACAATGTTCAATGTTGTGCTCTGAGGCAATCTTTATAACAATCATATCTCCTCATTGCACAATTTCTCATATCAGGTGATATTTCCTTTCAATATGTTTTCTTCGTTTGTGCCTGCAAGGTTCTTTAGAGTTGGCTACTGCACCACTGTTGTCACAGTATAAGGTGATGGGTGATGACTGGTAGAAATGTACGTTATTATAAGCCTTTTATTTAGAATTATGAGGGCTGATAAGAAGAATATGCAGCGATTATACTAAGAATTCATGAAAAAGTTAGCTTGCGTCGATCAACAATGAAAATCTCTGCTAACCCACTATTATACGTTATTTTGCATCCAAATGTCTATTTTTGTAGCTATTGTAGAAATTGATCGCATGCGGTGAATCTCACTCGCAGAGGTGGTCGCATATGTTCGACGCATAGATGTTGCAGCCATTAACCACATGCGTCCATCACATAGAGGTTGCGGCTACAGAGTAATAACCTTAATAGAGGGATGAACGCAAGAGTGGTGGAATACGATGGTACTTTGGAAACCAAGCATGAACGCATACATTGGGAGTATCAAAAGGTGATGTTGACATTTCAGCTACCACGCCGTTAGTAGCAAAGATTCAGAGCAGGTCCTTCACGCCGTTAGTAGCTAAAATTCAGAGAAAGACCATTAATGCTGTCAGCGATCGAGCTCTATAAATAGAAGCCTTAGAGCCTAACTTCAATTCATCCGAGCTTCTGCCTTAGGGCAGATCCTTGTGATCCAGACGAAAGCGTGAGAAGATATTCTTGAGAGTTCTTCATTCCTCCAACCATTCCAAGTGACGATCGGAGCTTTGTCGGAGTTAGATCTCGAGAGAGAATATTCCACCACCCATCCATGGCACCACCGGCAGCCTTGACACACATCTGATGGAAGCAAGACATTGCTCATCTGGCTTTCCATTTCTCTTCTATCTCTGTATTGTATTACATTGTGACTTCAGATATTAATACATTTTGTGATCAATGCATTTCTTTATCTCCTTTGATTCCATCTTCATTTACCTCTGCATTATCATCCTTTACTTTGATTGCAACGACTAAGTAAGATTGCTAGAGTATCGCATACTTAATCATGCGACATAGACATGTGAAGCATGTAACAAACCACCGAGAGGTGTGTGTTGCGCGAGTGTTGTGAGAAAATCCTCTTTGCTTAGTGTGAGGCTATGGCAATGCTTGTCTATGAGCGATCGCAATGCTTGTCTATGAGCAGAATCAATAGTGACTAACTGCCCGAGAGGGTAAGTAATTGAACTCACTAAGCAAAATAAGCAGTGTTCCTAGGGATAGGAATAATCTTATGTCAACCATGCTTTATATGATTACCTTGTCTTATGAGTGCATCATTCATCATTTGGGCTTACTTGGGAGAGTAGTCTAAAAACCAAATCTAGGCTTGGGAGAGACAGATTGGATTGCATAAGCAAGAATAGAGGCTTAGGAATAAGTTCTGTTTGCTATTACACAGCGTATGCACCCTATAGATAGGATATGAAAGTATGCGGTCACATCGCATGCGTCCAGAAGTAGGATACGATGGTATGCGGTCACTTTGTTTATGTGTGGGAGCGTGTGAGTAAGAATAGAGACTTAGACATAAGTCCTATCAATACTATCGCATATGCATCGCATGTGTCTTAGTCAATTGTGTGTAGCATAATCGCATAACTTGTGTTGGTTGGGGTTACCCTTGCGATCAAGATTATTGATGCAGTGAAGTCATCCCTACCACCATTTTATCTATTTTTTCCATAGATCTAATTAGGCATTAACAATTGCCGTGTCTCCAACTCTCATTGTCATACTTCCATTGCTTAATCTGTTTAGTTAGGAGTAGGAGTAGCACATAGCCCTCAAACTTCAATATTCTTTTATTCTTCGCCACAACACATTACCTTATAACATTTAGCTACAAGTCCTTGAGTTCGACCTTAGATCACCCGAGAAACTTGTGTTCTCGTTATACTTAGCGAGATAGCAAGAAAACTTGTGGCAGGAATGCATGGTCATCGCATAGATTTTTAGACGCATATTGCATATCCCTTAGTTCAACGCATGACTAGTGACGCATGGAGAATGAACAATGAACACATATTTATTTACTCCATTTTCCTTACATCAATTGGCAAGTCCATATTTGAAACCACTTCCAAATCACTTAGAAACTTCTTGAGCCAAATATTTTCCTTTGTTGCTTAACGAGCAACTACATACTTAGTTTCCATAGTGGAATCTGCAATGAATCCTTACTTGATACTATGCCATACTACAGCTCTGTCGTTCAGGGTAAACATTGATCTTGATGTGAATTTCCTAGAATCCTTGTCAGTTTGGAAATCAGAGTCGTCCCATCAGGATCAAATCCTTAGCTTCATACACTAGTTTGTAGTCCCTCGTTCTCCTAAGATACTTGGGGATGTTCTTAACTGCAGTCCAATGGTCTAACCCTGGATTGGACTGGTATCTACTGACTATTCCCACTGCATAATAAATGTCTGGCCTAGTGTAGAGCATAACATACATTAAGCTGCCCACAACTGAGGCATGGGAACACGTCTCATATCCTCAACTTCTTAAAGTGTCTTAGGACACTGTTCCTTAGACAAGTGAACCCCATGCCTGAAAGGTAATAAACCCTTCTTAGAGTTCTGTATCGAATATTGAGTTCAACATTTTTTCGATATAAGTTACTTAAGATAGAGCCAATGTTCTGTTCTTGCGATCCCTAATTATTTGGATCCCAAGTACATATTGCGCCTCTCTCAAATCTATCATTTTGAATTGGGTTGTCAACCATTCCTTAATGTCAGCAAGGTACCTTAGATCATTCCCAATGAATAGGATATCATCTGCATAAAGTACTAAGAAAACTATTTTATCATTGATTATTTTCTTGTAGATACAAGGTTCAACATTTTGATCAAAACCAAAAAATTTGATTGTTGTATCAAATCTATTGTTCCAAGATCTGGATGCCTGTTTCAACCTATAAATGGATCGATTTAGCTTGCAAACTTTTTATTCCTAACCTTAGGCTATGAACTCCTCGGGCTGAGACATAAAGATATTCTCTTCAAGATTGCCATTTAGAAAAGTAGTCTTGACATCCATTTTCAAAATCTCATAGCCATAATATGTGGCTATGGACAAGAGAATCCTTATAGACTTAAGCATAACAACAAGGGAAAAAGTTTCCTCATAGTCAATCCCTTCCCTCTGGGTATAACCCTTTACTACAAGTCTAATTTTAAAGGTCTGTACCTTTCCAACTACATCTCTCTTTCTTTTATAAATCCATTCATACCCTATGGATTTAGCCCCTTCAAGTGGATCTACAAGCTACCATATTGAATTGGAGTACATAGATTTCTTTTTAAGGTCCATGGCTTTGACTCATTGGTCTATGTCTACGTCATCCATTGTCTGCTTATAGGACAATGGATCCTCATCACTATCATTTGGTATGACAACCTGAGTTTTAGTTAAACCTAAGTAACGATCAGGATGTATCACAACCCTCCTACTGAGTTGAGGCATTCTCAATGATTGAGAAGGATGAGACTGACCTGAAGTGTTGGCTTCTTCATTAACTCTTGATAAAGGACCAACTACATCAGCAACCCTTGTTGATACTTCAGTAGCTTCACTTAATACTATTTTCCTACGTGGTTTATAAGCTTTTATGTGGTATTCCTCTAAAAATGTAGCGTTTGTCGATATAAACACCTTATTTTCTTGAGGGTCATAAAACAGACTACCTCTCGTTTCCTTAGAGTAACCAACAAATTAGCATAATCTTGAACGAGGTTCCAGCTTCTTAGGATTTGTCACTAAAACATGTGCAAGACAGCCTCAAATTTTGAAGTAATGTAAACTCGACTTACGCCCCCTCTATAACTCGAAAGGTGTTCTTGGGGAGAACTCGTAGAGGTTGGGTGACGCATAGTCTCGAATGGGCCTGTTGCGGCCGTTCACCAATAGGATGGGATTCGCCATGACATTATTTTCATTTGGTGCTCTATTTGCTGGTTGTTCCGCGATGTTATCTTTCTCTTATTGTTGTTATTGGCGTCTATCTCTCAATCTTCGTCAGAATGTTCTTTCAATCTTTGGGTCGTAATGCGCCAGAGATTGAAAGCTGCAAAGAAAATCAGAAAATTACCGTTTGCACACTGTATTGTCGAAGTCCCAGGCAATGGCGCCAAAAACTTGATGCATTATTTTATGCGATGAAATAATGGTAAGGATTGCATTGGTGGAAAATGCATTGAGCATGTAAGTATTCTCAGTAAGATCCAAGTATAAATTCTACTGAGTTGCCTGGTAAGCCCAGGGTCGAACTTAGGGGCTAAGGAAAACAATATGCGATGGTTATTTTAGATCACTTTGCGGTAACAAATAAATCAAGTGGTTGGTTGGTTTATTGTTTACAGTATAAAATGTATGCGGTGGAGTTAAGAAAAGAATTAATAATACGAAGGATGCAATGAATATGCAGGGAAAAGGGTTGAGAAAGGGTTTAGCTAACACTTCCTAGGAATGCGTTCATTGTTATGTGATCATGCTACATACACACAACAACAAATCATCTCTCAATGCAAATGCTACGGCTTCTAGTTTTAGAATGCATGAAATATTGCGATAATGTCTATAGGACTTACACATAAGCCTCTATTCTTGCCTATGCGATGATGATTGACACACACATACAATGCGACCACATACTACCATAACCTATCTCTAGGGTGTATGCGATGCATGTTGGTAAACAGAGCTTATCTCCAAGTCCCTATCTCTTTCTTATGAAGATCTAATCTTGCTCTCTCGAGTCTAGATTCTAACCTAGCTCTCTCAAGTTTTAGGTTCTTTCTTTAGACTTTCTCTCGAGTAGCTCTAAAGGGGTGTTGGGTGCAACATAAGACAAGATGATTGCATGCAATGAAGATCCTAGGTCATGTTAGCTAAGTACTTCTCAACCCATTTGATAGATTTAGCTACTCATGCATGTTTTAAAGAGAGTGAACAGATGTAGATAAGTAACTTCCATTTTATAGATAAATTGACAATGCAGAATAAGAATAAAGAATATGGTAACAATTTCTTGCTTCCCAGGGCTTTTACACTGTTCTTCTCTACTCTGCTCAAAAGATATTCTTGCTCTCGTAAGAGTTGGCCTTCTCTTTGTCTTTCCAGGCCTCCTGGGTTCTCTCTCGAGCTGACCAGGACGATCTTCTGCTGTCTTTTCCCTTCTCTCACTTTCACCTTCTAAGTATAACAAAAACTAAGAACAAGAACTCTAAGACTAGGCGAACTAACTAACTGAATGAACTTCTTCACTGAAGATGGCCCTCGGTATTTATAGAGTTTTAGGGTGAGAAGCTTTTTCTCTCTTATGTTTACACTGATGGGATGGCATTAATTCTCTGTCTGATAATCCGAATAATTGTCACCGAAAAGTTGAGTGTGCTTGCTATAGTAGGTCGTTAATGGCTTGTCAACTTAATTCGGAGTCGACCGTCATCAGCTTTCTGTCCCATCGTGATTTATTAAGCTTTCACCCAGATGTACCCACCTTGATGCGCCGAATTTATGTGGCCACCTTCTCGAGTAGATTTTCGAACGCAAACGATCGCATAGCCTTGCGGTCGCAATCTATTATGCGTTCAGACGTTAATTTCTTCGGATCGCATTTCTGCCTTGCGTCAATGCATTTTCTTGCACAAAAATATATAAGTTAACTGTTTTAGTGCGATGGACGCATGCGATCGCAATGTTGTGAACTTAATGCTTTTGGACGAATTATTGTATATTTTTATCATCGCAATCCTACATTATTTTATGATTCTGCATTGTAATAACGTGCATTTCTGCCCGTTATCACACCTAAATTTAAACAATGCTAGTCCTCAAGCATAAGCTAAAGATTTCCTTTAAGTCGATCGCCTTCTCTTTCTTAGATTTCTCAAGGATGCCTTATTCGAATCCTATACACCAAAATCTCCTTAATTCTTATCCAAGTCTCTTCTTAAAATATTTCTAAAATTTAGGGATTGCAAGTTTAACCTTCAAAAAGATTTTACTAGATTCCATGGCATCGCATGATTTGTTTCATAAAAAAACTTTTTCACTGGGTTATTTTCAAATGATTTTTATCCTTGCGTAATTTAGACATATTATTTATTTTTATATTTTTTTCTATGACCTTGCGCTGATCCAAGTGCCTAGCCTTCGTTTTGGCTTGCTCCTACGTGTGTCATGCGGACATCCAACTACGAGTAAAGCGCTCTTTCTTAGTCTAAACTCATGCCCAATTGGTAGCAGAGTTGCGATAATTTATTTATGCGTTGATCACGATTCCTACCTTTGTTTTGGCATGCCCCCACGTGTGTCATGCGGACATCCAACTACGAGTAGGATCCGATTGCAATGTTATGATTTTTTTTAACAAAAAAAAAATGGCAAGGTTGAAAATGAATACCACATCCCCAAATTTAAAACGCAGCAATGTCCCCATTGCTGAAAGATTGAAAGAAGTCATGCGATGCTCTTAGGAAGTTTCGTAAAAAAGTCAGTTTGAAAGAAAGCTAGCAGACCACTAACTTCTAGAAATATTTCATGAGAAAACTGTCCTAAAATTAAGTTGATTCTAGAATATATGGAAAAAAAAATAGAAGTATGCGTTTCATCATTGAAATCGTAATTGGCAAAGAGAAATAATGCGGTGACTTACTAAATTAATCAATGTTAAATGATTATGTCAACTAAAAAGGATGCAATGATGAAATTTTCAAAATTAAAATACGATGCGATAGTGCAAAATTTGGAATAAATAAAGTTAAGGAAAGATATAACCCCAAATTTGCGCTGCCGCCCGCATTATTTGTGGACGCATCCTGCTTTGCGGTAACTGTTTTCTTTGATTACGGTGATGAAATAAAGTAGTTGCGTCTTCGTGTAGTGCCTCCGCAATCGTTCACCTCGATCATTGCAAGGAAAACATTGAGAGGGTCAAATAATAATAAAACAAAGTTAACAAAATGCCATTTTTTTTTGTAGATAAGCAACAAATAGCGAAATGAAAATACTAAAAGGGAATAGAGATAAGTTCATGAATTTAGGATTTCAAAGGATAGTTCACAAAACTTGTGTCCTTGATGAATTTGATTCGCATGATTGTGCAGGGACCGCCCACTTCTTTTTCATTCAGAGTTTCTCAGGTGTACGGAGGCGACCTTGCGATGCCAGTCTTCTCCACGATATATTTTCACTCGTTGCCCATTAACTTTGAATATGTTGGTTCCGTCATCATTGGATAACTCGACCGCACCATGCGAGAATATCTCTCTAACTATGAAGGGTCCGGACCAACGTGACTTTAATTTCCTAGGGAAGAGTCGTAGCCGTGAATTAAATAGTAAGTCCTTTTGCCCGACTTGGAGATTCTTTCCACATAATTGTTTGTCATGCCAGTGCTTTGCGCGCTCTTTGTAGATATTTGTGTTCTCGTATGCGTGAGTTCTCCATTCCTCCAACTTGACCAATTGAAGTTTCCTTGCTTCCCCTACGGCCTTTAAGTCAAAGTTTAGCTTTTTCACCACCCACAGTGCTTTATGCTCTAACTCGAGTGGTAAATGGCATGCCTTTCCAAATACCAATGCATATGGGGACATGCCTATAGGTGTCTTATAAGCGATCCTGTATACCCACAATGCATCATTCAGCTTTGTTGCCTAATCTTTTCGTGAAGGCTTCACCACCTTCTCTAGTACCAACATGATCTCCCAGTTGGACACTTCAGCTTGACCATTTGTCTGTGGATGGTATGCGGTAGCCACTCTATGGAGGATATTATATTTGCGCAGCAATTCTTTGACAGTGTGATTGACAAAGTGGGAGCCTTCATCACTTATGATGGCACGTGGGGTGCCAAAACAAGTGAAAATATTTTTCTTCAGGAATTTGGAGACTACCGCCACATCACTTGCGGCGCATGCTACCGCTTCTACCCATTTGGCGACGTAGTCGACGGCTAACAGAATATATTTGTGACTATTCGATGGTGGGAATGGTCCCATGAAATCAATGTCCAAGACCTCGAACAATTCCAGTTCTAAAATGATGTTCATGGGCATCGTATGTTTCCATGAAATATTACCCGTGCGTTGGCACCGGTCACACTTCATCGCGTAGTCTCTTGCATCCTTGAATAGTGTTGGCCAATAATACCCACTTTGTAATACTTTTGCTGCTGTGCGCTGGCCTCCAAAGTGCCCTCTATAAGGCGAGTCACGACACTGTGATAACATGTGTTGATGAGCAGCATCCGGAACACACAAGTGCAAAATCTGGTCTGAGCCCCTCTTATAAAGATTTGGCTCATCCCAATAATATGATATGCATTCATGTCTGACCGTCTCTTTTGGTGGTCAGTATAATCTTTGGGAAATTGTTCACAAACCAGATAATTCACCACGTCTGCGTACCATGGCAATTCTTCAATCTGAAATAGTTGCTCGTCTGGGAATGTTGCGCTCACCTCTGACTGATTGCGGTCAACCTCTGGATTTTCTAATCTGGATAAATGGTCTGCAACTTGGTTTTCCATCCCTTTGCGATCAATGATTTCCATATCGAATTCCTGGAGGAGGAGAACCAATCAAATCAATCTCGATTTCCATCTTTCCTTGTCATCAAATATTTTATCTTCGACTGGTGAGTGTGAATGCATACTTTAGTTCCCAGCAAATAAGCTCTGAATTTCTCCAACACAAATATCACCGCAAGCAATTCTTTTTCTGTAGTGGTGTAGTTTGTTTGAGCAGGATTCAAGGTTTTACTCGCATACCCGATGAGATGTAGTATTGTTTTTCTCTTCTGTGCCAGCACTGCTCCCACCGCATAACCGCTTGCGTCGCACATTAATTCAAAGGGTAATGTCTAGTCTGGTACGATCAACACAGGTGCGGTCCTTAATGCGTTCTTCAAAATCATGAATGCGTTGAGGCATTGGTCATCGAAGTCAAACTTTCTATCTGCCTCCATTAACACACTCAGTGGTCATGAAATATTTGAAAAGTCTTTTACAAAATGCCTATAAAATCCAGCATGTCCCAAGAAGCTCCTGACAGCCTTTACATTCGTTGGAGGTGGGAACTTTTCAATCATTTCAATTTTTGCCTTGTCGACCTCCAACCCGTCTCTAGAGACCTTGTGCCCAAGCACAATGCCTTCCTTCACCATGAAATGGCATTTCTCCCAATTAAGCACGAGGTTCGTCTCCTTACATCTTTTCAATATCTTCTCCAAGTTGTTAAGACAAACTTCGTATGTTTGCCCATACACAGAGAAGTCGTCCATGAATATTTCTACAGAGTCTTCGAGATATTTTGAAAAGATGGCCATCATGCACCTTTGGAAAGTGCTCAATGCATTACAGAGTTCAAATGACATGCGTCAAAACGCAAATGTTCCATATGGGCAGGTGAATGTGGTTTTTTCTTGATCTTCGGGAGCAATCATGATCTGGTTATAACCGACATACCCATCCAAGAAGCAGTAGAAGTCATTTCTAGCTAGGCGATCCAGCATCTGGTCGATGAAAGGCAGAGGGAAATGATCCTTCTTTGTTGCCGCATTTAATTTGTGGTAGTCCATGCAAATCCTCCATCCCGTGACGGTCTTTTGCAGTATCAATTCGTTATTTGCATTGGGGACTATTGTCATTTCTCCTTTCTTTGGCACGCATTGCACGGGGCTAATCCACGTGCTGTTGGCTATTGGATAGATGATGCCCGCATCTAACCACTTGGTTATCTCCTTCTTTACAACCTCCTTCATCGCAGGGTTGAATCTGCGCTGATGTTTGATCGATCCTTTGTGATTCTCTTCGAGATGAATCCTATGCATATAGTACGCGGGGCTGATTCCTCTAATGTCTGCGAGCGTCCGATCAATTGCTTTTACATACTTTCTCAGAATGCTCAGCAGCACATTTTCTTGGTCTTCCTTGAGCGTAGAGGAAATGATTACCAGTAGCTTTTCATTCTGCCCCAGAAATGCATACTTCAAGTGGTTATGAAGGGTCTTCAGCTCTATTGTTGGTGGTTGTTCTAAGGACGACTTTTTTGTTTTTCTTTCTTCATTCACTGTCAGCTTATCTTCTTGGGATATGATCATCTCATCTTCTTTGGTTATTTTTTTTTCTGAGATCGCATTGCATGCTACAATGGATGTAATCGCATCCTCATCTTCATTTTCATCTTCAAGCTTCTCTTCGTTATTCAAACTTTGTTCATTGTCGGATTCATTAAGGTCTTCTTCATCAGGATATTTCATGGCTCGGATAATGTCAAACTTGAGCTTCTGTCCATTCATGCTCAGCGTGATCTCTCCTTTGTGCACATCAATCTGGGCGTGAACGGTGGATAAGAATGGTCACCCCAAGATGATGGGCACGTCCTTGTTTGCTTCGTAGCCCGGGATGATGAAGTCTATTGGTGATATAAATTTGTCGATTGTAACTAGAACATCTTTCACCTTCCCCTCTGGATGCACAAGAGATATATCCACTAATTAGAGAGTCACCGTCGTGGGCGCAAGCTGCCCCATATTCAGCTACTTGAAAATTGACGATAACTTGTAGAAATACAAGTTATTTATGCTACCTTATCTAGATATTGCGACCAAAAGAGAAGGAATATGCGTTGATTATATTAAAATTACCTAAAAAAATACAATAATTATGAATTAACGCAATTACACCCACTAACATCGTCAAAATGGTAGAAGAGGATATTTTTACTCTGTTTTCAGGAAACCAAGTCACCGCTTGCGATCAAGACTCAACGAGAAACTGAACAACGCATCTCTGTTACATTGCGCCCGTCAATCAACAATGAAGAGACGATTAACGCAATGACGGCGCAATGCGACAGTTAATCCCGAGCTGAATTTCAACCGCATGCGGTAATAAAAACAACACCGCATGCGAGAAACCGATCGAAAGATGCAAATGAGCAACGCAAAGGCAGAGGATTGCGACACGTGTACAACTAACCGTTGTGCAGATTTGATGGTTTGATTGCATAACAGAAGGAATATTTATTCCTTCATCTTCGGAATTTCCATAACAAGAAGTGGGGTCAACAACCAAGAGTTAAAGCTTTTCACCTATAAATACCCCTATAGAATTCACGGAAGATATACTTGACATGGGTATAATTGATATGACGGCTAATTGCTGCTAAATTACTGAAAGAGAGGCTGAGCTGATTACTAATCGAAAGAAATCCGGGAAAAAAAGAGAAAAGACCAAGAGGTGAGTCTCAGTGCGAATTTGCTAGATCCCCGTTGCGAAGCTTTGTGCTTAGATCCCTGCTACTGATTGAGCAAGATTGAGAGGGAAGCTCATCCTTCTGCACGATCCATCCACACCGACAAGCAAACTCCATCCAGATCGGTGTTAAGACGTTGGTGCTCATTTGTATTTGTTTCTAACTCTATTTTCATCAAGTGTATTTCACCTTCTTAATCTCTTCATTCACAAATCATGTATCAGACGCTGAATAGAAATATTAAATGTCTCGATCGATTTCATATCCCCTTCTCTGTCTATTTCCGTTCCTCTGTTTATCGCTTTCTTCATAAAGTCTTCTTAATCCCTTAGTAATTAATATGAATTAAACAAGTAACTTACTCTGTGCTAAAGAAATAAATGCGTTTAGCTAAAGCATGCTAGACGACATCTTCACTTATGAGAGCAGAAGTGAAGATGTCATTCTGATATGTCGAGAGAAGGTTAGAAGAATGCGTTAACTAAAGCGAGAAGTACTTCTAGAGATGGAAGCAACCTTACATTCATTACGTTTTTCCCTGTTTCACCCTAGAGATATGGGAGCGTGGCCGATCACAGAGAGGTGTACGCCAAGGGAAAAGTGGAACCGTACTTATACCTTTAGCACAATTAGGAAACTTGTGAAGTTTGTATTAATTACCTTTTCTGTTTCTGCTTCGTACATAAGACTTGTCACCGCATTACACGATCTTTGCATAATCTTCACAGCCAGCCTTGACCTCAATATCTTGTATCATGAAACCTGTATCTGGTATCATAGATTTACTTTAACGCAATTTATTTTATTATCGCATATTTACCGCTTTACTTTACTTTATCACATGTTTATATTCTTGTACAAAACAACTTTGTTAATTGAAAACCCCTGGTCGCATGTATCACAAGTATAACGCAATAACCTCAAACAGTCCCTGGTTCGACCTCGGATCACACCGAAAAACTTGCAGTGAAATTATACTTGGTTTCAACGTAAGGAAACTTGTGACAACGCAGCATACTACAAGAACATTGTTAATTAACGCATATCTAGAAGTAGTATCACATGGATTTGTACCTTGCTTGCATCATATACATCCATGCGTTGTGTGACATAAGATCATTTTTTAAGTAACAGCATCAAGTTAATGCTGGCCTCAAGATTGCATAGCACTTGACCGATGTATAATCCTCCAATGGAGTAAGGTATAGTGAAACTCCTAGGGTCGCGCATTTTTGGTGGGATTATAGATTTTGAACTCTGTGTCAAAGCCACCGTTGCAAACTTACCAATGCCTCTCTTCTTTGTCACCATATCCTTTAGAAACTTCGCATATGCGGGCATCTCCTCAATTGCTTCAGTGAACGGAATATTAATATGAAATTGTTTTAACATATTCATGAAGCGTTGATACTATACCTCATCATTTTTCTTCTTGTTGAGTCTCCGTGGGAATGGTGGCAACTTTATTCTTACGATCCCCTGTTCTTTTGGCTCTGAGGTGGACGCAATCTCTTGTTTCATCGCCTCTTTTTCTTCTTTTTCTTCTCGAGTCAACGCAATCTCTGATTCTAGTGCAATTAGAGTAGTCCAACTAGACTTCTTCTTGTCCCCTGCCACAATCCTTCCGCTTCGCAACGTCACGACTTGACATTGCTCTTTACCCGTACTCCCTGGGTTGGTGGGAGTTCTGTTGAACTCGGCAGGGTCCCTTGTGGTCTGTTCTTAAGTTCACCCACAATCTGGCCTATCTGAATTTCTAGGTTACGGATAGACGTCGCTTGGTGATAACTAGCAGAAATGCCAGTTATTATAAGCCTTTTATTTAGAATTATGAGGGCTAATAAGTAGAAAATGCGGTGATAATATTTAGAATTTGCAAAAAATTGAGTTTTGCGTCGATTAGCACCTAAATCCTCACTGACCCTAATATTATGCGTTACTCCGTGCCAAAGTGTCTATTTTTATAGCTATCGCAGGAATCAAATGCATGCGTTGGAAATAAGCAATCACAGATAAATGTATGTGCTAAAGCCAGGGGCAAAGACAAACGCATGCACTGAAAGTTGGATTGCATGCGTCCATCGCATGGAAGTGGCGGTGATCGAATGCGTCCATCGCATGGAAGTTGCGGTGATCACTTGGAGATTGCGGCCGCGGAGTAATAGCCATAATAGAAGAGCGATTGCAAGATGGGTAGAATGCGTTGATACTTTAGCTAGATCAAGCTCGGACGCATACTTTGGGAGTATGAACGAGATAAGACGATGTGACAATGCCCATATCGTGACAAAAGCAGCAGTGAGCCATAACGCAATCATGATAGCTGTTGGCGTTTAAACTCTATAAATAGCCCTTTGGACCTTCATTTCAAGACATCCGAACATCTGCCTCAAGGCAAAGGTTTGCGATCACAGATGAGAGGTTGAGTAAGATTTTCAGTGAGAATTCTTCACCTTCACAAATTAGACCGAGTGACGACCGAAGCTTTCGCTGGAGATAGAGCTCGAGAGAGACATCTCCATCATTCATCCATGGCACCACCAGCAGCCTTGACGTAGAGTCCTTCATTTCTCTTCTAACCTCTGTATTGTATTACATTTTAGCTTAAGATATTAAGACATTTTGTAATCAATTCATCTCTTGATTCCTTTAATGCCATCTTCTTCATCATCTTTTTCTTTATCATCATTTACCTTCATCGTTTATTTATCAAAGGCAATCGCAGACTTAATCGTGTAGCCTAGAGATAGGACGCATGTAATAACCCACCGAGAGGTGTGCGTTGTGCGAGTATAGTGAGTTAATCCTCTTTACTTGGTGAAAGGCTATATCAACGCTTGTCTATGGGTTGTTGCATTGCTTGTCTATAATTTAAATAGCCACGTCTAACTGCTAGAGAAGGTAAGAGATGGAATGCACTAAAGCAAAGTATGCATTGTTCCTAGAGATAGGCACAATCTTATGCTCGATGCAACCATGTACTATAGAGATATAGTCATGTGGCTGACCACCAAGAGGTGTGCGATGCGTTAGTGTGATGAGCTGGGATTACTCAGGCAATTTAAGATAATAAATATTACTATGTGTTAATGGTTGTTGTGCATCTACCTATTCTCATCGCAAGTCTTCTAATGCTCAATCTATTTAGATAGGAGTAGGAGTAGTGTGTAAATCCATTAAACTTATTTTTATTCATCGCCTCAAACGCATTGCTTCACAAGAATTATTGAGTGATAAGTCCCTGTGTTCGACCTCAGATTACCCGAGAAACTTGCGTTTGCGTTATACTTGGCGCAAGCGTAAGAAAACTTGTGATAGGAACACGTGGTCATTGCATACTAGATTAACGCATTTTCATTCCAACGCATGACCCCTTACGCATGGGCGTAAACGCATAGCTTAAGCCATGTCTAACGCATGATTGTGTGCGCAACCACATCCTTAATTTTCCTTTCAACACTTAGTTTTGAAGCATAGTTTCCTTCTTTTCAATGTATTGCTTCAATAAACTTCCCAAAGTGGAAGATTGTGGTGCCTACAAACTACTGGCTTGATTACTCGTTTGGCCGTTGGTTCACGGGAATAATCTGGGTGGCTTTCTTTTTGCACCACTGATTGAAAATTTTGCTGTTGATTTTTCCACGCGAAATTGGGGTGGTTTCTCCACCTAGGGTTGTACGTGTTAGAAAACAGATTATTCTTCACAAAATAGATTGATTGTGGATTTCGTGGGCATTCCTCCATTTGATGTCTTTCACCACAAGTAGCACAACTTGTGGTCGTTTGGTTAATTGCGTTCACTTGCCCACTATACGTTGCTGGGCTATTGATTGCGATTCCCTGTATCAAGTTCATCATCGTAGTTATTTGACTGTGAAGGCATGCGATGGCACCATTGTTCGCGTCACTGTCCTTGATTCTCAATCTTTGATCGCTTTCTCTCCAGTCCTCGTGATTTTTAGAAATGCGATTAAAGAGATTCTTGGCCTCATCATAAGTTTTATCCAGCAGACCTCTAGCTGCTACCGCATTGGCAGCGGTCTGTGATACAGGATTTAATCCATGATAAAAAATCTCCATCTGTAAGCAGTCTGGTAAGTCGTTAAACCTCGCCCATGCATCACTGAGTGATTCGTCAATATCTTGTTCAAAATTGGTTATCAATTTCCTTCTTTTGGCATTCTCCGTCGGAGGAAAGTACTTCTTAATAAACTTCTCTACTACTTGCTCCCATAAGGTAATCTCTCCTGGCTCGAGAGAAATAGCCCATTTTCATGCCTGGTCAAACAACGAAAGTGGAAACAAAGTTAGTTGAACCTCCTCAGTGGAGATGTTAGGGAACACAAAAGTGTTGCAGATCTCGATGAAACTCCGGAGGTGGGCATGTGGATCCTCGCCACATCTACCAACAAACTGTCTAGCAGTTTGGATCATCTGCAGCATCATCGGCTTCATTTCGAATCTCAATCCATCAAAGATGGGCCTCATGATTCCTGGGGAGAAATCGTAGAGGTTAGGCAATGCATAGTCTCGAATGGGCCTGTTGCGGTCGTTCACCAATAGGATGGGATTCACCATGACATTATTTTCATTTGGTGCTCCATTTCCTGGTTGTTTCGCCATGTTATCTTTCTTTTGTTGTTGTTGTTGGCGGCTATCTCTCAATCTTCATCGAAACGTTCTTTCAATCTCTAGGTCGTAATGCGCCAGAGATTGAAAGCTGCAAAGAAAATAAAAAAATTATCGTTAGCACACTGTATTGTCGAAGTCCTCGACAACGATGCCAAAAACTTGATGCGTTATTTTATGCGATGAAATAATGGTAAGGATTGCGTTGGTGGAAAATGCGTTGAGCATGCAAGTTTTCTCAGTAAGATCCAAGTATAAATCCTACTGAGTTGCTTGGTAAGCCTAGGGTCGAACTTAGGAACTAAGGAAAACAATATGGGATGGTTATTTCTAGATCACTTTGCGTTAACAAATAAATCAAGTGGTTGGTTGGTTTGTTGTTTACAGTATAAAATGTATGCGGCGGAGTAAGAAAAGAACTAATAATACGAAAGATGAAATGAATATGTGGGGGAACGGGTTGAGAAGGGGTTTAGCTAACACTTCCTAGGATTACGTTCATTGTTATGCGATCATGCTACATACATACAAAAGCAAATCATCTCTCAATGTAAATGCTATGGCTTCTAGTTTTAGAATGCATTCGATATATGCGATGATGTCTATAGGACTTACACATAAGTCTCTATTCTTGTCTATGCGATGATGATTGACACACACACATACAATGCGACCACATACTACCATAACCTATCTCTAGGGTGCATGCGATGCATGTTGGCAAACAGAGCTTATCTCCAAGTCCCTATCTCTTTCTTATGAATATCTAATCTTGCTCTCTCGAGTCTAGATTCTAACCTAGCTCTCTCAAGTTTTAGGTTCTTTCTTTAGACTTTCTCTAGAGTAGCTCTAAAGGGGTGTTGGGCGCAACATAAGACAAGATGAATGCATGCAATGAAGATCCTAGGTCATGTTAGCTAAGTACTTCTCAACCCATTCGATAGATTTAGCTACTCATGCGTGTTTTAAAGAGAGTGAACAGATGTAGATAAGTAAGTTCCATTTTATAGATATATAATCGAAGTACAGAATGACAATGCGTAATAAGAATAAAGAGCCTGGTAGCAATTTCTTGCTTCCCAGGGCTTTCACACTATTCTTCTCTACTCTACTCAAAAGATATTCTTGCTCTCGCATGAGTCGGCCCTCTCTCTATCTTTCCACGCCTCCTGGGTTCTCTTTCGAGTTGACCAGGACGATCTTCCAGCGTTTTTTCCCTTCTCTCACTTCTGCCTTCTAAGTATTAAAAGACTAAGAATAAGAACTCTAAGACTGGGCAAACTAACTAACTGAACGAACTCCTTCATTGAAGATGGCCTCGGTATTTATAGAGCTTCAGGGTGAGAAGCTTATTCTCTCTTATGATTGCACTGATGGGATGACATTAATTCTCTGTCTGATAAGCCGAATGATTGTCACCGAAAAGTTGAGTGTACTTGCTACAGTAGGTCGTTAACGACTTGTCAACTTAATTCGGAATCGACCATCATCAGCTTTCTATCCCATCGTGATTTATTAAGCTTTCACCCAGTTGTGCTGACTCTATGCAGCCACCTTCTCAAGCAAATTGTCGAACGCAAACGATCGCATAGCCTTGCGGTCGCAATCTTAAGCAGATTTTCGTGAGCGCAAATGATCGCATAGACTTGTGGTCGCAATCTCTTATGCGTTCGAAAGTTAATTTCTTCGGATCGCATTTCTGCTTCGCATCAACGCATTTTCCTGCACAAAAATACATAAGTTAACTGTTTTAATGCGATGGACGCATGCGATCGCAATGTTGTGAACTTAATGCTTTTGGACGCAATTTTGTATATTTTTATCATTACAATCTTGCATTGTTTTATGATTCTACGCTGTAATAACGTGCATTTCTGCTTGTTATCAATAATCATCTATGAATGATATAAAGTATTCATACTCTTCTCTAGCCTTTACATTCATTGGATCACAAAGATCTGAATGTATGAGCTCTAAGGGCTCTTTGGCTCTATAACCTTTTCCGCGAAAAGGTCATTTAGTCATTTTTTCTTCAAGACAGGATTCACATGGAGGTAATGAATAATTTTCTAACTTTCTTAGAAGTCCATTCTTTACCAATCTCTCGATCTTGTCAATATTTATATGACCTAATCTCAAATGTCAAAGATACGTATCATCGTTACTTGGAGAAGCTCTTCACTTTTTTGTTTGAGTATTCACACTTATAAACATCTTACGATTTAAAAGTGTTTTTTTATTCAGTTGATCTTAACACATATAAGTTATCTTCTAGTCTAGTTAAAACAGATATTCACCAGTTTTCATAACGAACGCTTCATTAGAAGAAAAAGAAACAGAGTACGATTGTTCAACTAAATAGGAAATAGAAAAAGGTTCTTTCTCATTTTAGGAACAATGTATAAGTTTTATAAAAACAAAAATCTACTTCCAAAAAACAACTTAGTAGCTGCACGAGCTGAAATGACGTCTCCTATTCCAACCTTGAGTGTCATTCACCTTCCTTGAGCTGCTGAAAGGAACTAATTCCCTGTAAAGAAGAAAACATGTGATTAGTGGCTCCTGAATCAAGTATCCAGACATCATGGTCATTTTCCATTAAATAAGTTTCTAGAACTAGTAAATCATATTTACCTTCCTTCTCTTTCTTCTTTTTAGCAAGGTACTTGGGGCAATTGTGTTTCCAATGACCATCCACATTGTAGTGAAAGCATTTGTCCTTGTCAGCCTTAGCCTTAGCCTTCCCCTTCCCTCCTTTCTTTTGTTGGATCTTCTTAGAACCAGGGGATGAATGAACAGACTTAGTTCCTGAGGATGAACCCTTTACCTTTCATAAGGGACTCATAAGTATGTAACTAATTAAGAAGGGTAGTTAAAGTGTATTGTATTTTGTTCATAACCGCATTATTATGGAATTGAAGAAAACTCTTCGGAAGAGATTCTTCTTCTCAGTAAGGTACTTAGGACACCTGACTTTGTGTGTCGATGACCGCTCTGTTCATTTCAACAACATTGAACTGAACCATCAGGTCGAGAACATGTTCTCTCGCTGATTGTTCTTCCTTCATGCATGCATTGTAAATGTATTCGAGGGCCTCATGTCGGATCTGAATGGATGGTTGTCAAAATATCTCCTGAAGAGACTTTATGATCTAAACAACGTGCAGACATCATGGCCTCATGCTTCTTGGTAAGAACGTCAGAAAAACTTGCCAAGATGTAGGCTCAGGCCTTGTATTGGCCTTCGTCCAACGATCATATGCATCCTTAATGCTTGGGATGCATTGCGAGTGAAGACTGGAGGATATTCCTCCATCAAGATGAACCGTAGATCATCAATAACTAGAATCGTGTTCATGTTAGATTTCCGTGTTGCATAATTTTTCATTTTCAAGCAAGGAAATGATTGTGGAAGACATTTTGAAACAAATAACAATCAATTGACCGTATTAATTATATTTTTCTTAACCCATTACATAATTATCCAATCAATTTAGCAAAAACACATGTAATTATAGAACCCTAATTAAACTATTGATTTTAGTTTTTGCAATGATATTTTAGAGGTTTAGTGCAACAGCCACCGAAGGGTGATCAACTACTCCTCTCTTGAATTGAGACAATCTCAGCCAACCACTAAGACCAGAATAACTCTTATTTCTATGGTTTTTAGCTATCGTTGTTTCGGTCGAGGATTCATTAACTAGCTTAATTCATCCTATAAGTATGCCCTTTCATTTTCAGATCCTAGAGGTACACTTCAATAGACTACCAAAAGGAAAGATAAATGTTGAAGATTAGCCTAAGAAACCTTATCTATTGCTGGAGTTTGCGTTGTTTTGACTACTATGATCAGGACCTCCAAGGGATGGTCACTTCAGAACGACACGTAGTGGACCATAGGAATCTCACGGTGCAACTTAATGGAGAAGATCGTAGAATACCTTGACACGCATCCCTCTCCCACTTACTATGAACACTTTCCCTATTCACCTTGTTATTAACCTATGCAAATACTTTCTGAAGGGAGGCTGGGCCCAGGGTGACATGAAGCTGAGCATGAATCTCATGGTGTGAATTCTTAGGGACGTGAGAGCTGAACCTTGATATATCACATATACCAATTTCCTCCCACTAAAGTACTCTAATATTTTTAGGGTTTTATTATGCTTAGTTTAAAAACCCAGTTAATGAATTTATCTAAGTCCTTTTAATTTTCTCAATACAACATTTATATTGAATGATTTATCAATACTTGATTTCATTTATTAAACTCTTAATGAATTTATCTAAGTCCTTTTAATTTTCTCAATACAACATTTATATTGAATGATTTATCAATACTTGATTTCATTTATTAAACTCTTTTATAAAATCAATCATTTGTTGCATGTTTATAAAATATTTGCCCAATTCACCTTCCAAGTCGGTTCCCAGGTGGAGTTGTTCTATTTTTGTCACCTTAAATACCCCCGCCTAAACAAAGTGTTCCTTAGGTAAAGGTCTCTTATGGGTATTTATTTTATGAATTTAATCTTTTGATTAAATTCATTTTAATCCTATTAAAACAAATTAAAAAGATTAACTTATTTTTAATCCCTTTAGAAATAACTCCAACATAAGTCTAAGTTGATCAATTTTAAACAATTTAAAAATTAATTTGAACCTATGTTTGCATGCAACTCTTGATTATAGATTTCAAACTATCTCATTAAAACTATAACACTTATATTTTAATGCTTTATTAAAACCTATAAATTTGTATCTAATGACATTGATTAAATACACAATTATATTTATCTAAGTAATGCATGCTCAATGCAAATTCTATTTTCATTTTATAAATATAACACTTATATAAATCATACATGAAAATCAAGCATTCACATACATCATTCCACTATGTATTATAACAATTTTAATATAGTATGATGCATGGACATGAAGGAAATCGGGACGATGATTTTCGTGAGTAGTGGAAGCAAGACTATTCCAAATTACAATCATAAATCAACAATACATTTTCAATCGACTTCAATACAAGCGGTTATGCAAATATACAGAGAAATTATAGCATGAAAAAACATAAAGAACATAGAGCAAACTGAAAACACATAAGAGGACGCGTCTCCACAATCCGATGCACGACTCTGATCGAACAACTGTAATCATGAGCACTATCTACATGATCGCAACACCGCACGAATACAACACGAACTCTTAGTGCTCATCCTTAATGAACTCCTTGGTCACGAACTCCTCCGCAACAGCAAACGGCCTCCACAGCCACGAACAGCCTCTGAAAAACCTCGACGGTGTCGAGTTGAGTCTAACACCACCAATAAGGTGACCTTGGTATTCTCAGTGTGAGAATCCAGAGGGTGGGCTCTGTTCAGACTTGGTGTGAGGTAGACGAACGGAGGAAAGACAAATTGTGTACACGACTGGGCAAGTAGGAGAAGTCCGAGGCCTATCGTCTAGGTCGATGCCCAATCGTTTAAATAAAGCTATGCGATCATCTAACAAAAGCTATGAGATCGTTTAGCTCGGTCGATTCGACATGATCGTTTACCTTGGGCCAGTGATCATCTAGCAAAGCTATGCAATCATTTAGTAAACACTGCACGATCATTTAGCTAGCACCTATATGATCGTTTACCTAGCCAAACCATCGTTTAGTAAATCTGTATTTACTTGACGACTTCCGTGAGTTTCTTTTCGCCGAAGAGAAAACTCAAAACTTTTCAAACTTTGCAAAAATCTCTTTTTCAAAATAGGAAACTGATTTCCTTTTAAAACCTCACGGTTACAATGATCAATAACCACCCACTACATTTGGTTATTTAAAAGAAAAAGTATTAATTATCTAATAATCAATATTATTATAAATATAAATGATAACCAATTTATCATACTATATTTATAACCTATAGTTTTAATATTTCATCTCATGAAACATATAAACCAGAGTTCTTTTTCTATTCCATGGTACTTAATGTAAATCTCATTTACATCAATCCTCCACTAGATGTATCTCATACATCATATCGATTATATAACATATAATTAAAATACCTCTTGTCAATTTGAACATTTCAAATCAACACCAAGAACTGATCCTTCAACATGAATCCAAGCTACCAAGGGGACCTCATAGACCTGTAAATCCGAAGCTCCAATGGTACATGAATAACTGACTAAACTCTTTAGACATGGGATCCGCCATCCGTTAATTGCCAGGCACTCCACTAAAGACCGATAGCTGAATTCTCCTTACTACAAATATATTATGTGTCCATTTTAACCAATGAGCAGTGTAACAACCCTTCGCAGATCGCTCGTAAGTACAATTGGGCCAATAACTGTTATACCCCTGTAGTTACATTTATCTCCTTAAGTACCACTGATCCCTCTAATGAACATAAATCATAGTTCTACTATAACTGAGTCTTCTCTTCCAAAGAGAAGCTGTAGCCATTATGTTTAAGCCTCGGAATCAGCCCTTAAGGGAGCAATCTCTCTACTTATCCATGCTTCGGGAAAGGAGTGAATTCCATATTGTGGATTGAGTTCCTAGCTCCCAGATTAGACAAATCCCCAAAAAGGTATGCATGTTGAGTTGGCAATTTGGCCACTCTCACCCATACTAATCAAAGAACCGCCCTCAAAGGCAGGAGTTCACAAAACACTCAAGATTGAGGTCTTGTCACCTATGGTCGTTTAGGTGAGATGCAAGTCTCTAATATTAACGAAGTTATATACAGAGTCTAGTCATCTCGTGGTCTAGGTCTTACACAAACTCTTTGTATAGGACACCCCTGCTCCACGTCTCCACATGAATGGTTGGGATCAACCATCTATAGTAGTTTACAACACTTGCAAACCTCTACAAAACGGACCGTATCCGTAGTATCACCAGGATCAGGTATCTCACCTTAATCCTTATACTACAGACTGATTTAGGTTATCACTTAAGGCATGATCCACTTGTATATCACATATACATGCTTAAGTTCACATTAGATAACCAAGGAGCTTCGTTTATTGGATATGAGTAAATGCCAGAATTAAATAACACTTATTTTATGCATTTAACAATGTGCATCTTTACAAAACAACGAGACTCCGGGAGAATTAGGACACCAATCCCAACAAGACATTCTTAATGTAATCATATATAAATATAACATAACACTTATATCATGATGCATGAGCATGCTAATTTAATCATGCATCCATAAAATATAATCCTTATTTTAATTATGATGCATGTACATGTTTATCCTAAGATGAGATTTGTTAATCTATGACATACAATATGTAATATGAATTCAATATTAATCTAAATATACAAAAATTGGACCAACTTTGGCACCCTAATAAAAAAATTAATTAAATTGATATAAATATTATATCAATTTAATTAATTAATATTAATTAAATACAAAAGAAAAATTAGGTCAAATGCTTCAACAGTTGCATCACTCCTCGTGCATGCACTGCCACAGTTTTGTCAAATTTCATAACGTTGCAACGCTGAGGGGCAACGTTACGACGCTATGAATTCTATGCTTTGTGTCATACCACCTCATGTTTCAACGTTGCAATGCCACGATAGCAGCATCACGACACTGAAAGGCAGAATGCCTCTATTTTACGTATTTTCATCTCCAAACTTACCTCAAACACCTCTATTTCTTCTGATCTCTTCAGCAACAGTTGCTCTATCGATCAACACGAACTTACAGACTCAAAGCAACAATTACATTTGCCTAAAACTACAATGGGTCCTCACATTTTAATTATACTAAAAGTAATCTAAGTGCTAAAATCGAAAATATCTAATCTTGCAAACCTTTATTCAAAATGCAACTTTAATAACCCACCTCTAAACTAATTTTTGTTTAAAAAAATACGAAGAACGTAGATGCAATTGACTCTGATAGCAATTGATAGGATTCGAAACCCAAGCAGAAGCGTGTGAATGCCTGGCATCCCACAAATTGATTTTTACATAAACAAAATCAATGTACTAAGACAAAATGTGTAGAATAAACATGTGAAATAACATGCTTTAGAGAAAGGAAAGAACCATTCTCACCTTTGTAGATTACCTAGCTCCTAGAATGATTCTCTCGATATTCCAATGAAAGGCTCCTCCAACGATCTTGAACACGAATGTCCCCTTGAGCAATCTTGAACACGATCACGAGAATAACCTTATTATTCTCAAGGATTCCAATAGAAAGATAAGTGGTATCCAACTATTGGAAGAAGGTAAGGAGAAAAAACCTTTGGGAGAGTAGAAAGGATTTCTTTTTATGGCTTAGGGAAAAATTTGCACGATGAATTCTTGCCCCAAAAAGGCCATAAGGAAGACTTTATATAGAGAAGGGCCAACCCCCTTCTCCAAGTCTTTTTCCAATTTCCACTATTAATTAAATAACACTTATTTAATTAATTAGCACATTAACAAAGTTAATCAATATTTGTTAACTATAGGTACACTCTACTAAAGACCCATAGCTGCACTCTTCTCACTACAGATATATTTTCGTGTCCACAGATCTAGACCAATAACAGCAAGTTAGTCCTTCATGAGTGTTCGTTACTCTAACTGGGCAAATTATCGTTATACCCTTGGGTTACCTCTGACTTCTTAAGTACCATTGCTCTTTTAATGAATAACTTGTTTATGGTTCAACCAATAAATAGAAACCCTCTCGGGCCAATGAGAGGGCAAGGCTCTTTGTTCAATCCCAAAAACACCACTTAAGGGAATACTCATCTACTTACCCTGAAGATGGAAGGAGCGAATCCCATCTTGTATTTTTATGTTCTCAGCTCCCTGCTCGATCTTGCCCCTAAAATGGTAGGCTTATTGAGTCGGCGAACTGGCCACTCTCACCCATACAAATCAAAGGACAATCCCTTGGGAGTTCATAATATACTTAAGATTAAGACTAAGTTGCCTATGTCATCTTAGTGAAATAGAAACCTAACTACTCAACGGTGTTACATATAGTGATTATTATTTCACGGTTCGATCTTATGCAAACTCATTGCATAGTATAACCCCGCTCACATGTCACCTACATGAACGCATTGGATCATTGCGTTTGTATCAAATACAAAGTGGGTTGTATCCATAGTGATACCAGGATAAGGTACTCAACCTTATCCCTATGCTATAGACCCTTTAGGTTGTATCTTGAATATCGATCCCTGTATGTCTCCACATACAGGCTCATAAGGCAACCTTGGATGTTAGTTTATTGGATTTATGGTTATTAAGACAAAATAGAAAACAACACAATAACATTTATTGAATTAATATTTATAACTATTTATTGATGACGGTCAATTAATAACACTTACTATTTATGAGTTTTAGGGCATAAAACCCAACAATGGTGTAGATTGATTGCATGACACTAAGAGGTTTCTCAAAAATAATTTTGAGATGAAGGATCTTGATGATTCCTCTTTTGTATTAGGAACTAAAATACTATGAGATCGCTCTCAAGGTATTTTGAGATTGTCATAAAAGAACTACATTAAAATATTTTGAGTAGATTTGGCATGAAAGATTGTGCATCAGAAGATACTCATGTTGCTCAAGATGATAAATTTCATCTAGGTCAATGCCCCAATATTGTACTTGAGACTAAGGAGATGGAGAAGATTCCCTATGCATCAGCTGTTGAAAGTCTAATGTACGCTCAAGTATGAACGCGTCCATATATTGCGTTCATAGATGGAGTGTTAGGTAGATATTTGAGCAACTCGATGATGGAACATTGAAAATCAACCAAACAGGTTATAAGGTATTTGCAAAGAACAAAAGATTATATGCTCATTTATCGGAGATCAGAAGTTTTGAAGATCATTGGATATTCTTATTCTGATTGTGTTGGATGTCAAGACACTTTGTGATCCACTTTAGGCTATATATTCATGTTAGTTGTGTTGAGATGTATGCCCTAAAGCTCATAGGTATATGTTATGTGAAATAATGATTGACTATTTTAAATATGCAATAATTTATTAAAGAAATATTCAATGTTATTTTATGTAACTTAAACATGTATGTGGTTGATATACAAGTGGATCATGTTTAAGTAATAACCCAAATGGTCTGTAGTATATGAATAAGATTGGGTGTTGTAACGCAGATTTTGATAGGTATGATTGATGATGTTCTATGCTCGAAATGATGCGATACTACCGCTAGATATGCGTTAATGATGGGTGTTCACGTAGTATGCCATGCGTTGTCACAAGTTTCCTTACGATAGAACCAAGTGTAATTCCCTCGCAAGTTTCTCAGTGTGATCCGAGGTCGAACATGGGGACTGATTTAGGTTATTGTGGTATGTTCATAATATATGCGACCAGGTTTTCAATCTTTTAAAAATGTGTTTGTACAGGTATATAAATTTCGATAAAATAAAGTAAAGCAGTAAAGATGCGATAATAAAATAAAATACAATAAACCTAAGCTAGATGATACAAGATATAGGCTTCATATACAAGATGATGGGGTCAAGGCTGGCTGTGAAAGTTGTGCAAAGACATGGAATGCGACGACAAGTCTTATGAACAGAATAGAAAGAGAAAGACAAATAATATAAACAACGTAAGTTCTCAATTGCATTGAAGCTACAAATGTTGTTCTGCTCTTCTCTCGGCGTACATCTTTTAGTGATCGACCGCGCTCCCACATGTCTGTGGTGAAACAGAGACTAATGTAATGAATGCAAGGTTGCTTCCATGTCTAGAAGTACTACTCGCATTAGTTAACGCATTCTTTTAACTTTCTCTCGCTAGATCAGAATGGCATCTTCACTTCTGCTCTCACAAGTGAAGATGCCGCCTAGCATACCTTAGCTAAACGCATTTTATATCTTTAACACAGGTTAAGTACTTAGTTAATTCATATTGCTTATCAGGGAATTACGAAGACATTATGAAGAAAGTGATTGATGGGTGAACGAAAACAGACAGAAAATGATAAATGAAAGCTATTGAAAAATTTAATATCTCTATTAATCATTTAATACATAGTGTGTGAATGAAAAGATAAAGGAAACATGAAATACAACGATCAAAGAGATAGAACAGATACAAACAAGTGCCAATGTCTTGGCACTGATTCGATGGAGATCTGCTTGTCGGATAGGATGGATTTGATGGTAGGAAGAGCTTCCCTCTCAGGCTTGCTCCACCAGTAGCAGGGATTTTTGCACAGTGCTTTCAATCGGGTGTTTAGCAGATTAGATCTGAGATTCACCTCTCGGTCTTATCTCGTCTTCTTCCCGGATTTCTTCACTTAAGCACTCAACTCAGCCTTTTCTCTCAACAGTTTTGCAGCATTTAACCTGTATCCCGTAACATACTTTTTCTCTGAAATCTATGGGGTATTTATAGGTGCAGGTCTTTGACTCCAGCCTTGTGGTCCCCACTTATGGTTATGGTAATTCCGAAGATGGAGGGATATTATTCCTTTTGTTATGCAATCAGACCGTCAATTCTACACAACCGTTAGTTGTACACGTGTCTCAATCCTCCGCTTTTGCGTTTCTCAACTACATCTTTCGATCATGGATTCGCATGCGATGTTGTTTTTATTACCGCATGCGGTTGAAACACAACTCTGGATCGACTATCGCATTGCGCCATCATTGCGGTAATCATCTCTTCATTGTTGATTGATGGACGTAATGTGACAGAGATGCGTTGATCAGTTTCTCGTGAGCCTTGAGTGCAAGCGGTGACTTGGTCTCCTACAACACAGAGTAAAATTCGACTTGTCTTCCATCTTTATGGTGTTAGTGGGTGTAATTGCAAACATTTATAATTATTGTAATACTAGGCTAATTTTCATACAATCGGTGCATATTCACTAACTTTTGGCCGCAATATCTAGATAAGGTGGCATAAATAACTTGTTTTTCTACAAGTTATCAGGTGCCTTATCCTGGTGACACTACGGTCATTACCCACTTTGTAATTGTTACAATAGTTGTAAAGTGTTACAAACAATTTTATCCTAGTCGTTAATATGGAGACATGTGAGTGGAGGTATCCTATACAAAAAGTTTGTATAAGACCGGATCACGAAATGATTAGTCTCTCTTTATAACACTATTGATTGAAGAGATTAACATTTCATAGGATGACCATAGGTGAATCGACCTTAATCTTGAGTGAGTTGTGAATTCCTGTATATAGGGTGTTTCTTTGATCTGTATGGGTGAGAGTGGCCAGATTCGTCGACTCAATATGTCTACCATTTTGGGGATTTGTCCGAGTAGGGAGCTAGGAACATAGCTACACAAGATGGAATTCACTTCTTCCTTCTTTAGGATAAGTAGATGAATTGCTCTCTTAACATCTGATTTCGGGTTTTGAATAATAAGGCCTCACTCTCTCACTGACCCTATAGGGATTAGTTTATAATTGGATTATGAATTGTTTTTCATTAGAGGAATTGGTGGTATTTAAGGAGTTCGATGTAACTACATGGGTAAAATGGTAATTTGATCCAACTATAGCTATGAGTAATTCGTGAAGGGACGACATACTATTGATTGGTTACATCCATGGACACAGAAATATATCTACAATGTGAAGAATGTAGTTGTGAGTTTTTAGTAGAGTGACTTACAATTAATGAATGTTGATTAATTTAATTAAAGAGTTTAATTAATTAATCTCATATCATTGGAGCTTCTGATCTGTAGGTCCATTAGGTTCTCTTGCTAGCTCATAAGGGGTTAAAACAAGGAACAAATGTTTTTAGAATAATTTGAATTGTTCAAAATATTGAAGAGACATAAAGGTATAATTTATATTAATGTGATTAATATAAAGTTTAATGTATATTGATACATTTTAATATATAGTTAGTTATAAATATGATTTATAATTCATACTATATCTATAAGAGGGATAGATATTTGAATAAGATTCAAATTAATATACTGTATATTGATACATTATAATTAATTATAAATATGATTTATAATTATTACTATATGAGAAAAATATATTTGAATAAGCTTCAAATATTAATTATATGAATGTAATTCATATAAATTCTATATATTAAATTTATATAGATAAGATTCATATTAGAATTATAGGTTAAAATTAGTATGGATGAGATTCATATTAAAACCATAGGTTATGTGAGATGTTGTTATTTTTCAAATTAATTAATTAATATTAATTAACCATATATAAAATTTTATTTAATATATTGTTTAAATAATATAAAGTTTGAATAACGCCCTTGGGAGTTATTCTATGTAAAATGGGGGGGGGGGAACATAATTTCCTCTTCATCCATCATCTCACAAAACATTTTTCAAGGAAAGAATTATTCTCTATAAAAGTTATAGATAAATCAATATTTCAATCTCTCTTCTATTCAATTTGATTCTCCAAAAACAAGAATGATCCTACCATCCCATTCTTTGTCTTGAGAATAGCAAGGAAGAACCAGTGGTTTGTCTTGATGATTGATCGTGTTCTTGGAAGGAGCTTCGTGTTCGACGAAGATTTGAAAAGTTTGTGAGATTGTTGAGAGAGGGAAGTGATGCTTAGATTTATGAGGTATGGAAAATATGGATGATATGTGTTGATTGATAGCATTGTGCACTCAAGTTTCCCCAATGGAATCCAAGTATAAATTCCTCTGAGTTTCCTGGTAAG
>NC_143483.1:59391809-59451092 GCF_027475165.1 Benincasa hispida | reverse complement strand
TTATTCACACTCACAAAACTTCTTACGAAAACCGTTTCTCTAAACCCGTTTTCTAAAACCGTTTTCTTTAAAACGGGGGTGGAGGTTGCAAGAGGCACTCGGTGTGCCATCGGCAGTCCGTATTCGAGTTGGCTGGCTTGTTCGTGAACGGGAACAAGTGCCGCACAATCGCTACGAGAAGCTTCCGAAAGAGCGATTGTGACAGTTGGTATCAGAGCCAACTTGGCTTATAGAGGGAAGATCAGTGATCATGTCGGCGACGAAGAACCTGAACAAGTCCCATGTGGACAGATTGGTAGAGATGGAAGAACAAATGCTCTACCTGAGAGAGGTCCCAGATAATGTCAGTTTCCTTGAGACTCGGCTACAAGAAGTTGCCGAGAAAGCTGATGGAATTGATGCGGTGGTAGGCCGCCTAGACAGAATACCCGTCAGAGAATTGATGATGAGGGTAGAGACCCTCGAGACTAAAACAGTACAGTCCGGCAACTTTGAACGAGGCAATAGCTCCTCGGGCTCTGTTGCCCACATAGAGGAGCGTGTCGAAGAGCTGGACAGCTCCCAAAAAGCAATACACCCCCCAGCCAGGCCATGCAACACCCCAGCCAAGCCATGCGACACCCCAGCATGCCACCGCGACACCCCCGGGGGCTCCGGGTGCCATTTGAGGCACCAAACAAGCTCCGTTCACAAAACCGTCTGGCACACGCCTTTTTTTCATCGTTTTTAACGCCCGGGTCCATTTTCGCGAAGTTTCGTGCCGGGAGGTTCGGGAGCGAAAAGTGGGCCCCACGACCCCGGGGGCCGTTTCGGGAACCAAACGAGCTCCGTTCGCAAAACCGTCTAGCACACGAATTTTTATCATCATTCTTAACCCCTGGGTCCGTTTTCGCGCAATTCCGTGACGGAATGTTTGCGCACGACAAACGGACCCCCGACGCAGCCCGTGGGGTCCCGGGACCCATTTGGGGCACCAAACGAGCTCCGTTCCGAAAACCGTCTGGCACACGCCTCTTTTTCATCGTTCTTAACCCCTGGGTCTGTTTTTGCGCAATTCCGTGCCGGAAGGTTCGGTAGCAAAAAGTGGGCCCCGGGGCCCCGGGGGCTGTAACAGGCACCAAACGAGCTCCGTTCACAAAACCGTCTGGCACACGCCTCTTTTTCATCGTTTTTAAACGCTCGGGTTTGTTTTCGTGCATTTTCGTGCCGGGAGGTTCGGTAGCGAAAAGTGGGCCCCACGGCCACGGGGGCCGTTTCGGGCACCAAACGAGCTCCGTTCGCAAAACCATCTGGCACACGACTTTTTATCATCATTCTTAACCCCAGGGTCCGTTTTCGTGCAATTCCGTGACGGAATGTTCGCGCACGAAAAACGGACCCCCGACGCAGCCCGTGGGGTCCCGGGGCCCATTTGGGGCACCAAACGAGCTCCGTTCACAAAACCGTCTGGCACACGCCCCTTTTTCATCGTTCTTAACCCCTGGGTCTGTTTTCGCGCAATTTCGTGCTGGAAGGTTCGTTAGCAAAAAGTGGGCCCCGGGGGCTGTTTCAGGCACCAAACGAGCTCCGTTCCCAAAATCGTCTGGCACACGGCCATTTTTCATCGTTCTTAACCCCTGGGTCCGTTTTTGCGTTTTTTCGTGACGGAATGTTCGCGCACGACAAACGGACCCCCGACGCAGCCCGTGGGGTCCCGAGGCCCATTTGGGGCACCAAACGAGCTCTGTTCGCAAAACCGTCTGGCACACGCCTTTTTTTCATCGTTCTTAACCCCTTGGTCCATTTTCGCGCAATTCCGTGCCTGAAGGTTCGGTAGCAAAAAGTGGGCCCCGGGGCCCCGGGGGCTGTTTCAGGCACAAAACGAGCTCCGTTCCCAAAACCGTCTGGCACACGGCCTTTTTTCGTGACAGAAGGTTCGCGCACAAAAATTGGGTCCCTGGACCCTGCCCCGCGACACCCCAGCCAAGCCATGCGACACCCCCCAGCTAGGCCATGCAACACCCCAGCCAAGCCATGTGACACCCTAAGACGGACATCCCATCGCGTATGAGAGTAGGAAACTAAATGATGCCAAACGGAGGTATGCCGCCTCCGAGAAAGAGATGTTAGCAGTAGTTCACTGCTTGAGGGCCTGGAGATAGTATCTCTTGGGGGCCATGTTCGTGGTCAAGACCGACAACAACTCCATTTGTCACTTCTTCAACCAACCGAAGTTTTCGTCGAAACAGGCACGGTGGCAGGAGTGTCTAGTGGAGTTCGACTTCCAATTCGAACATAGATCGGGGAAAAGTAACCAAACGGCTGATGCTCTTAGCCGAAAGAGCGAACATGCGGCCCTGTGCATGTTCGCCCGCCTAAGAGGAAGTACGTTGAGTACAACAGTACGAGAAACTGTCAAAACTCACTTGACGAATGACACAGCGGCGCAGGCCATCCTACAGTTGGCCAGAGAGGGGAAGACACGCCAGTTCTGGGTGGAAGATGATCTACTATACACCAAAGGCAATCGCCTCTACATTCCCAGATCCGGGGAGTTACGTAGGTCGCTGATGAAGGAGTGTCACGACACACCGTGGGCAGGACATAATGGTTGGCAGACGACTTATGCCCTTCTGAAACAAGGCTACTATTGGCCAAGCCTTCGAGACGATGTCATGCAATTTACCAAGACTTGCCTTGTCTGCCAACAAGATAAGGTCGAAAGGGCAAAATTAGCGGGTCTGCTGGAACCCCTACTTGTGCCCTCTAGACCATGGGAGAGCGTGTCTCTCGACTTCATCACCCATTTGCCCAAGGTGGGAGAGTTTGAATCGATCCTTGTTATCATCGACCGGTTTTCAAAATATGCCACTTTCGTCCCAACGCCGAAAATGTGAACAGCCGTGATGACTGCTCAGCTGTTCTTCAAACACATCGTGAAATTATAGGGTGTCCCCGCGAGCATTGTTAGCGATCGGGACGGAAGAATCACTGGGACATTCTGGACAGAATTGTTCAAAATATTGGGGTCAACACTGAATATCTCCTCTAGCTATCATCCCCAAACTGACGGCCAGACGGAACACTTCAACAGTATGCTCGAGGAATATCTGCGTCACTTTATCGACGCTAGGCAGAAGAACTGGGTCCAGTTGTTAGGTGTGGCTCAGTTCAGCTTCAATAGCCAGCAGAGTTCCGCGACCGGAGAAACGCCCTTCGAAATGGTGTGCGGCAGACAGCCACTCATGCCACACTTGGTGGACCACCCTTATGCAGGCAAAACTCCTCAGGAACATAACTTCACTAAAGAGTGGAGCAAAACCTCTGAGATAGCTCGCGCCTACCTAGAAAGAGAATCGAGGAGGATGAAGAAGTGGGCTGATAAGAAGCGGAGGGCCCTTGAGTTTCACGCTGGGGACAAAGTCCTGATCAAGCTACGACCGGAACAGTTTCGTTTCCGAGGCCAGAGAGACCAACGGCTAGGAAGGAAATATGAAGATCCAGTGGAGGTAATAGAGAACCTTTGGGGCACCGAACGAGCTCTGTTTGCAAAATCGTCTGGCACACGCCCCTTTTTCATCGTTCTTAACCCCTGGGTCCGTTTTTGCGCAATTCCGTGCCGGAAGGTTCGGTAGCAAAAAGTGGGCCCCGAGGCCCCGGGGGCTGTTTCAGGCACCAAACGATCTCCGTTCCCAAAACCGTCTGGCACACGGCCTTTTTTCATCGTTCTTAACCCCTGGGTCCGTTTTCGTGCTTTTTCGTGACGGAAGGATCGCGCACAAAAATTAGGTCCCTGGGCCCTACCCCGCGACACCCCAGCCAAGCCATGCAACACCACCCAGCCAGGCCATGCAACACCCCAGCCAAGCCATGCAACACCCCAGCATGCCACCGCGACAGCCCCGCGAGGCTACGAGGGCCGTTTGGGGCACCAAACGAGCTTCGTTCGCAAAACCGTCTGGCACACGACTTTTTATCATCATTCTTAACCCCTGGGTCCGTTTTCGCGCAATTTCGTGACGGAATGTTCGCGCACGACAAACGGACCCCCGATGCAGCCAGTGGGGTCTCGGGGCCCATTTGGGGCACCAAACCAGCTCCGTTCGCAAAACCGTCTGACACACGCCCCTTTTTCATCATTCTTAACCTCTAGGTCCGTTTTCGCGCAAAATCCGTGCCGGAAGATTCGGTAGGAAAAAGTCGGCCCCAGGGCCCCGAGGGCTGTTTCAGGCACCAAACGAGCTCCGTTCCCAAAACCGTCTGGCACACGGCCTTTTTTCATCGTTCTTAACCCCTGGGTCCGTTTTTGCGCTTTTTTGTCACGGAAGGTTCGTGCACAAAAATTGGGTCCCTGGGCCCTGCCCCCCGACACCCAAGCCAAGCCATGCGACACCCCCCAGCCAGGCCATGCAACACCCCAGCCAAGCCATGCGACACGCCAGCATGCCACCGCGACAGCCCCGCGGGGCTCCGGGGGCCGTTTGTGGCACCAAACGAGCTCCGTTCACAAAAACGTCTGGCACACGCCTATTTTTCATCGTTTTTAACGCCCGGGTCCGTTTTCGCGCATTTTCGTGCCGTGAGTTTCGGGAGCGAAAAGTGGGCCACACGGCACCGGGGGCCGTTTCGGGCACCAAACGAGCTCCGTTCGCAAAACCGTCTGACACACGACTTTTTATCATCATTCTTAACCCCGAGGTCCGTTTTCGCACAATTCCGTGACGGAATGTTCGCGCACGACAAACGGACCCCCGACGCAGCCCGTGGGGTCCCAGTGCCCATTTGAGGCACCAAACGAGCTCCGTTACCAAAACCGTCTGGCACACGCCCCTTTTTCATCGTTCTTAACCCCTGGGTTCGTTTTTGCGCAATTCCGTGCCAGAAGTTTCGGTAGAAAAAAGTGGGCCCCGGGGCCCCGGGGGCTATTTCAGGTACCAAACGAGCTCCGTTCCCAAAATCGTCTGACACACGGCCTTTTTTCATCGTTCTTAACCCCTGGGTCCATTTTTGCGCTTTTTCGTGACGGAATATTCGTGCGCAAAAATTGGGTCCCTGGGCCCTGCCCCCCGACACCCAAGCCAAGCCATGCGACACCCCGTAGTCAGGCCATGCAACACCCCAGCCAAGCCATGCGACACGCCAGCATGCCACCGCGACAGCCCCGCGGGGCTCCGGGGGCCGTTTGTGGCACCAAACGAGCTCCGTTCACAAAACCATCTGGCACACGCCTATTTTTCATCGTTTTTAACCCCCGGGTCCGTTTTCGCGCATTTTCGTGCCGTGAGTTTCGAGAGCGAAAAGTGGGCCCCACGGCACCGGGGGCCGTTTCGTGCACTGAACGAGCTCCGTTCGCAAAACCGTCTGGCACACGACTTTTTATCATCATTCTTAACCCCGAGGTCCGTTTTCGCACAATTCCGTGACGAAATGTTCGCGCACGACAAACGGACCCCCGACGCAGCCCGTGGGGTCCCAGTGCCCATTTGGGGCACCAAACGAGCTCCGTTCCCAAAACTGTCTGGCACACGCCCCTTTTTCATCGTTCTTAACCCCTGGGTTCGTTTTCGCGCAAATTCGTGCTGGAAGTTTCGGTAGAAAAAAGTGGGCCCCGGGGCCCCGGGGGCTGTTTCAGGCACCAAACGAACTTCGTTCCCAAAACCGTCTGGCACACGGCCTTTTTTCATCGTTCTTAACCCCTGGGTCCGTTTTTGCGCTTTTTCGTGACGGAAGGTTCGTGCGCAAAAATTGGGTCCCTGGGCCCTGCCCCCCGACACCCCAGCCAAGCCATGCGACACCCCAGCATGCCACCGCGACACCCTGCGGGGCTACCGGGGCCGTTTGGGGCACCAAACGAGCTCCGTTCACAAAACCTTCTGGCACACGCCTATTTTTCATCGTTTTTAACGCCTGGGTCCGTTTTCACGCATTTTCGTGCCGGGAGGTTCGGGAGCGAAAAGTGGGCCCCACGGCCCCGGGGGCCGTTTCGGGCACCGAACGAGCTCCGTTCGCAAAACCGTCTGGCACACGACTTTTTATCATCATTCTCAACCCCTGGGTCCGTTTTCGCTCAATTCCGTGACGGAATGTTCGCGCACGACAAACGGACCCCCGACGCAGCCCGTGGGGTCCCGGGGCCCATTTTGGGCACCAAACGAGCTTCGTTCGCAAAACCGTCTGGCACACGGTCTTTTTTCATCGTTCTTAACCCCTGGGTCCATTTTCATCGTGACGGAAGGTTCGCGCACAAAAATTGGGTTTTTGGGCCCTGCCCCGTGACACCTTAGCATGCCTAGCAACACCCCAGCCGAGCCATGCGACACCCCCGCGGGGTAGACGGATTACCCGTCAGAGAATTGATGATGAGGGTAGAGACCCTCGAGACCAAAACAGTACGGTCCGGCAGCTATGAACGAGGCGATAGCTCCTCGGGCTCTGTTGCCAACATAGAGGAGTGTGTCGAAGAGCTGGACAGCTCCCAAAAAGCAATACTTCAGATGGTAACCGATTTATCTGAAGACTTTCGATCAGCCCTGGATGTCGTCTGAGCCGAGATAGCGGATGTGAGTGCTAGGGTGAATCTCACCATCCGAGCGGTAGGGAACCAAGCCCCACCTGGGGGAGCAATGGCAGTGAGCAGAATAAAAATCCCAGAACCGAAACCCTTCTGTGGGGTGCGAGAAGCGAAAGCCCTGGAAAATTTTATCTTCGACCTTGAGCAATACTTCAAGGCGACGAACACAGTGACTGAAGAGTCGAAAGTCACAATAGCAACGATGCATCTAGTTGAAGATGCGAAATTGTGGTGGAGATCACGATTTACAGACATACAGGAAGGACGCTGCACTATTGATACTTGGGATAGATTGAAACAAGAACTTCGTTCGCAGTTCTTCCCTGAAAATGTCGAGATCTTGGCTCGACGAAAACTTCGAGAGCTAAAGCAAACAGGTTATACATCAGGGACTACGAAAACATTTTGCATAACTCATGTTGGACATACGAGATATGTCTGAAAAAGACAAGGTCTTTTGCTTTGTGGAAGGGCTGAAACCGTGGGCGAAATCAAAACTATATGAACAAAGAGTACAGGATCTCCCCTCTGCCTATGCGGCAGCTGAACGGCTATACGACCTTAGCACTGACTCACAAGATGTGAGGAAGCAATCAACTTCCTCAAATGGGGGGAAACAGAAACAGCCGTTCCAGTCCTCCCAGACCTGGGGGAGGAGACAAGAACACAGGGGGGGACCGTAAAAACCCCCCCAACAGGGGGGTGGAGGGGGGGGGGGAAAAAAAGTGGGGGGAGGGGGGGGGGTGGGAGGGGGGGTGGGGGGGGGGGGGGGGGGTGGGGAGGGTGGTGGGGGGGGGGGGGAAAAAAAAAAAGGACCGTAAATCATCCCAACCGAGATCAGGAAACAACTGGCGGGGGCCGCCACAACAAGATAACAAGTACAATCGCCCCCTGTCTTGTTTCATATGTAGAGGGCCACACAGGGCGGGCGAATGTCCAAATCGAACTGCGTTCAATGCTTTTCAAGCCACATTAGCCTCTACCTCCGAAGGCAAGGCTGAACTGGAGGAGACGGTAACCGAGCCAGCGGCAGAAATTGAGAATCCCAGGATGGGGGCATTGAAATTCCTATCTGCACTCCAGAAGAATATGAGAAAGGCGACGAAGCCACTAGAGAAAGGTCTCATGTATGTGGACGCTTGGGTCAACCAAAGATCGGCCAAAACCACTATGGTTGACTCTGGGGCTACCCATAACTTCGTGGCTGAAACGGAAGCTCGCCGCCTGAACTTGAATTGGGAAAGAGATGCAGGGAAGATGAAAGCTGTCAATTCCGCAGCCCTACCGATTACGGGGATAGCGAAGAGAACTCCGGTGAAGTTAGGAGACTGGAAGGGCTTCGTTGACTTCGTAATTGTCAAGATGGATGATTTCGACGTGGTACCGGGGATGGAATTCCTACTTGAACATAAAGTCATACCAATGCCCCTCGCCAAATGCTTAGTCATTACCGGATCTACACCGACCGTAGTCCAAGCCAGTATCAAGCAGCCAAATGGGGTGAGAATGATCTCAGCCCTCCAGTTGAAGAGGGGCCTGGCCCACGACGAACCCACGTTCATGGCCATCCTGATAGAATCAGTTGAGTCCACTGAAGAGGACATCCCCCAAGATGTTCTATTTGTCTTGGAAGAGTATCGGGACGTCATGCCAAAAAGCTTGCCCAAGTCCTTACCCCAATGAAGAGGGATTGACCATGAGATTGAGTTGTTGCCAGGGGCAAAGCCGCCTGCCAAGAATGCATATCGGATGGCCCCGCCAGAATTGGCTGAGCTTCGAAAACAGTTAGACGAGTTGTTAGATGCAGGATTTATCAGACCGGCGAAGGCTTCTTACGAAGCCCCAGTACTGTTCCAGAAGAAGAAGGATGGGAGCCTTCGGTTGTGCATCGACTATCGGGCCTTGAATAAGCTCACAGTCCGCAACAAATATCCCCTACCTATCATTACTGACTTATTTGATCAGCTTCACGGTGCTAAGTATTTCTCGATGCTGGACCTACGGTCTGGATATTATCAGGTTCGAATTGCTGAAGGAGACGAACCTAAGACGACTTGTGTCACGAGATATGGAGCCTTCGAATTCCTCGTGATGCCCTTTGGCCTCATCAATCCTCCAGCAACGTTCTGTACCTTAATGAACCAAGTGTTTCACGAATACCTCGACAAATTCGTCGTAGTGTATCTTGATGACATTGTGGTCTATAGTGCCTCACTGGAGGACCATCGACATCACCTTCAACTAGTCTTTGGAAAGCTGAGGAGAAATCAGTTGTATGTAAAGAGAGAGAAGTGCTCTTTTGCCCAAGAGCGCATAAATTTCCTCGGCCACGTGATTGAGTGTGGTCGGATTGGTATAGAAGAGGGCACGGTGGCCGCGATTAGAGACTGGAGGGTACCATCATCCGTGACCGAACTACGATCCTTCCTCGGACTAGCCAACTACTATAGGCGGTTCGTAGAAGGATTATCGAGAAGAACAGGGCCATTAACCGAACTGTTGAAGAAGGATAGCCAATGGAGCTGGACTCCTGAATGTCAAGCCGCTTTGAGGACTTGAAGAAAGTGATGATTGAGGGGCCGGTCCTTCGAATTGCCGACGTGATCAAGCCATTTGAAGTAGAGACTGATGCTTCTGACTTCGAGTTGGGTGGTGTTCTCCTCCAAGACGGACACCCCATCGCGTATGAGAGTAGGAAACTAAATGATGCCGAACGGAGGTATGCCGCCTCCGAGAAAGAGATGTTAGCAGTAGTTCATTGCTTGAGGGCCTGGAGACAGTATCTCTTGGGGGCCAAGTTCGTGGTCAAGACCGACAACAACTCCATTAGTCACTTCTTCAACCAACCGAAGTTGTCGTCGAAACAGGCACGGTGGCAGAAGTGTCTAGCGGATTTCGACTTCCAATTCGAACATAGACTGGGGAAAAGAAACCAAGCGGCTGATGCTCTTAGCCGAAAGAGCAAACATGCGGCCCTGTGCATGCTCGCCCGCCTACAAGCAAGTACGTTGAGTGCAACAGTACGAGAAACTGTCAAAAATCACTTGACAAATGACACAGCGGCGCAGGCCATCTTACAGTTAGCCAGAGAGGGGAAGACACGCCAGTTCTGGGTGGAAGATGATCTACTATACACCAAAGGAAATCACCTCTACATCCCCAGATCTGGGGAGTTACGAAAGTCGCTGATGAAGGAGTGTCACGACACACCGTGGGCAGGACATAATGGTTGGCAGAGGACTTATGCCCTTCTGAAGCAAGGCTACTATTGGCCAAGTCTTCGAGACGATGTCATGCAATTTACCAAGACTTGCCTTGTCTGCCAACAAGATAAGGTCGAAAGGGCGAAATTAGCGACCTGCTGGAACGCCTACCTGTGCCCTCTAGACCGTGGGAGAGTGTGTCTCTCGACTTCATCACCCATTTGCCCAAGGTGGGAGAGTTTGAATCGATCCTTGTTATCATCGACCGGTTCTCGAAATATGCCACGTTCGTCCCAACGCCGAAAATGTGCACAGCCGTGATGACTGCTCAGTTGTTCTTCAAACACATCGTGAAATTATGGGGTGTCCCCATGAGCATTGTTAGCAATCGGGATGGAAGATTCACTGGGACATTCTGGACAGAATTGTTCAAAATATTGGGGTCAACATTGAATATCTCCTCTAGCTATCATCCCCAAACTGACGGCCAGATGGAACACTTCAACAGTATGCTCGAGGAATATCTGCGTCACTTTATCGACGCTAGGCAGAAGAACTGGGTCCAGTTGTTAGATGTGGCTCAGTTCAGCTTCAATAGCCAGCAGAGTTCCGCGACCGGAAAAACGCCCTTCGAAGTGGTGTGCGGCAGACAGCCACTCATGCCACACTTGGTGGACCACCCTTATGCAGGCAAAAGTCCTCAGGCACATAACTTCACTAAAGAGTGGAGCAAAACCTCTGAGATAGCTCGCGCCTACCTAGAAAGAGCATCGAGGAGGATGAAGAAGTGGGCTGATAAGAAGCGGAGGGCCCTTGAGTTTCAAGCTGGGGACAAGGTCCTGATCAAGCTACGACCGGAACAGTTTCGTTTCCGAGGCCAGAGAGACCAATGGCTAGTAAGGAAATATGAAGGTCCAGTGGAGGTAATTGAGAAGGTCGGGAAAACCTCATACAGGGTTCAGCTACCCTCATGGATGAGGATTCATCCTGTCATCCATGTGAGTATCCTGAAGCCCTATCATCCCGATCCCGAGGATGAACAGCGAAACATGCTAAGGCGCCCACCGGTCACGATGAAGAGTTCTGCTGAGAAAGAAGTTGCACAAATCCTGGATAAACGTACGCGCCGTATTGGAAGACCCAGACGAGAACTGACAGAGTTCTTAGTGAAATGGAAGGATCTCCCCGACGAAGAGATCAGTTGGGAGCGGGCCGAAGACTTGAAGAATGCAGCTCCGGCCATCGCAGGTTTTGAACAAGGTCGGTTGACGGGGACGTCAACCAATTAAGTGGGGGAGAATGTAACGGTCATGCTTGTCCAGGGCCTGGTGCCCATGGCCGCATGCCCAATCCAACCCCCTTCTAGCATATTTTCATGTCCTGTATTGTATTAGTTTAGTTAGCTTGCTTTCTTTACATTTTCATTGTAAGTGACCACTCGCCCTTTTGCATATGCAAGGGCGCCAGTTGGCTTTTTGTTCATAATGCACTATATGGGGATAAGACTAACCATCACTTCCTCATACCCGGAGTAGTACTCTATAAAGCCGTTGTTGTTGCTTATTGCTTTCTAGTCTACTAAAATCTTTCTTTCTTTATTCACACTCACAAATCTTCTTACGAAAACCTTTTCTCTAAACCCGTTTTCTAAAACCGTTTTCCCTAAAACGGGGGTGGAGGTTGTAAGAGGCACTCGGTGTGCCATCGACAGTCCGTATTCGAGTTGGCTGGCTTGTTCGTGAGCGGGAACAAGTGCCGCACAATCGCTACGAGAAGCTTCCGAAAGAGCGATTGTGACACCTAGCGACACCCCAGCCAAGCCCTGCGACACCCCCTAGCCAGGCCATGCAACACCCCAGCCAAGCCATGCGACACCCCAGCATGCCACCGCGACAACCCCGCGGGGCTCCGTGGGCCGTTTGGGGCAACAAACGAGGTCCGTTCACAAAACCATCAGGCACACGCCTCCTTTTCATCGTTTTTATCGCCCGGGTCCGTTTTCGCTCATTTTTGTGCCGGGAGGTTCGGGAGCGAAAAGTGGGCCCCACGGCCCCAGGGGCCGTTTCGGGCACCGAACGAGCTCCGTTCGCAAAACCGTCTGGCAAACGACTTTTTATCATCATTCTTAACCCCTGGGTTCGTTTTTCGAGCAATTCCATGACGAAATGTTCGCGCACGACAAACGGACCCGCGACGCAGCCCGTGGGGTTTCGAGGCCCATATGAGGCACCAAACGAGCTCCGTTCGCAAAACCGTTTGGCACACAACCTTTTTTCATCGTTCTTAACCACTGGGTCCGTTTTCGCGCTTTTTCGTGACGGAAGGTTCGCGCACAAAAATTGGGTCCCTGGGCCCTGCCCCGCGACACCCCAGCATGCCTAGCAACACCCGAGCCAAGCCATGTGACACCCCACAACCAGGCCATGCAACACCCCAACCAAGCCATGCGACACCCCAGCATGCCATTGCGACACCCCCGCGGGGATCCGGGGGCCGTTTGGGGCACCAAACGAGCTCCCTTCACAAAACCGTCTGGCACACGCCTCCTTTTCATCGTTTTTAACGCCCGAGTCCGTTTTCGCGCATTTTCGTGCCGGGAGGTTCGGGAGCGAAAAGTGGGCCCCACGGCCCCGGTGGCCGTTTTGGGCACCGAACGAGCTCCGTTCGCAAAACCGTCTGGCACACGACCTTTTATCATCATTCTTAACCCCTGGGTCCGTTTTCGAGCAATTCCGTGACGGAATGTTTGCGCACGACAAAGGGACCCCCGCCGCAGCCCGTGGCGTCCCGGGGCCCATTTGGGGCACCAAACGAGCTCCGTTCGCAAAACCGTCTGGCACACGCCCCTTTTTCATCGTTCTTAACCCCTGGGTTCGTTTTTGCGCAATTCCGTGTCGGAAGGTACAATAGCAAAAAGTGGGCCCTAGGGCCCCGGGGGCTGTTTCAGGCACCAAACGAGCTCCGTTCGCAAAACCATCTGGCACACGACTTTTTATCATCATTCTTAACCCCTGGGTCCATTTTCGCGCAATTCCGTGACGGAATGTTCGCGCACGGCAAACGGACCTCTAACGCAGCCCGTGGGGTCCCGGGGCCCATTTGGGGCACCAAACGAGCTCCTTTCGCAAAACCGTCTGGCACACGCCCCTTTTTCATCGTTCTTAACCCCTGGGTTCGTTTTCGCGCAATTCCGTGTCGGAAGGTACGGTAGCAAAAAGTGGGCCCTAGGGCCCCGGGGGCTGTTTCAGGCACCAAACGAGCTCCGTTCGCAAAACCATCTGGCACACGACTTTTTATCATCATTCTTAACCCCTGGGTCCATTTTCGCGCAATTCCGTGACGGAATGTTCGCGCACGGCAAACGGACCTCTAACGCAGCCCGTGGGGTCCCGGGGCCCATTTGGGGCACCAAACGAGCTCCTTTCGCAAAACCGTCTGGCACACGCCCCTTTTTCATCGTTCTTAACCCCTGGGTTCGTTTTCGCGCAATTCCGTGTCGGAAGGTACGGTAGCAAAAAGTGGGCCCTAGGGCCCCGGGGGCTGTTTCAGGCACCAAACGAGCTCCGTTCGCAAAACCATCTGGCACACGACTTTTTATCATCATTCTTAACCCCTGGGTCCATTTTCGCGCAATTCCGTGACGGAATGTTCGCGCACGGCTAACGGACCTCCGACGCAACCCGTGGGGTCCCGGGGCCCATTTGGGGCACCAAACGAGCTCCGTTCGCAAAACCGTCTGGCACCCGCCCCTTTTTCATCGTTCTTAACCCCTGGGTCCGTTTTCACGCAATTCCGTGCCGGAAGATTCGGTAGCAAAGAGTGGGCCCCGGGAGCTGTTTCAGGCACCAAACGAGCTCCGTTCCCAAAACCGTCTGGCATACGGCCTTTTTTCATCGTTCTTAACCCCTGTGTCTGTTTTCGCGCTTTTTCGTGACGGAAGGTTCGCGCACAAAAATTTGGTCCCAGGGCCCTGCCTCGCGACACCCCAGCCAAGCCATGCGACACCCTCCAGCCAGGCCATGCAACACCCCAGCCAAGTGATGCGACACCCCAGCATGCCACCGCGACACCCCCGCGGGGCTCCGGCGGCCGTTTAGGGCACCAAACGAGCTCCGTTCACAAAACCGTCTGGCACACGCCTCTTTTTCTTCGTTTTTAAAGCCCAGGTTCGTATTCGCGCATTTTCGTGCCGGGAGGTTCGGGAGCGAAAAGTGGGCCCCACAGCCCCGGGGGCCGTTTCGTGCACCGAACGAGCTCCGTTCGCAAAACCATCTGGCACACGACTTTTTATCATCATTCTTAACCCCTGGGTCCGTTTTCGCGCTATTCCGTGACAGAATGTTCGCGCACGACAAACGGACCCCCGACGCACCCCATGGGGTCCCGGGACCCATTTGGGGCACCAAATGAGCTCCGTTCGCAAAACCGTCTGGCACACGCCCCCTTTTCATCGTTCTTAACCCCTGGGTCTGTTTTCGCGCAATTCCGTGTCGGAAGGTTCGGAAGCAAAAAGTTGGCCCCGGGGCCCCGGGGGCTGTTTCAGGCACCAAACGTGCTCCGTTCCCAAAACCGTCTGGCAGACGGCTTTTTTTCATTGTTCTTAACCCCTGTGTCTGTTTTCGAGCTTTTTCGTGACGGAAGGTTCGCGCACAAAAATTGGGTCCCTGGGCCCTGCCCCGTGTCACGAAAACCTTTTCTCTAAACCCGTTTTCTAAAACCGTTTTCCCTAAAACGGGGGTAGAGGGTGCAAGAGGCACTCGGTGTTTCATCGGCAGTCCGTATTCGAGTTGGCTGGCTTGTTCGTGAGCGGGAACAAGTGTCGCACAATTGCTAAGAGAAGCTTCCGAAAGAGCGATTGTGACAGTTGGTATCAGAGCCAAGTTGGCTTATAGAGGGAAGATCGGTGCTCATGTCAGCGACGAAGAACCTGAACAAGTCCCATGTGGACAGATTGGTAGAGATGGAAGAACAAATGCTCTACCTGAGAGAGGTCCCAGATAATGTCCGTTTCCTTGAGACTCGGCTACAAGAAGTTGCCGAGAAAGCCGATGGAATTGATGCGGTGGTAGGCCGCCTAGACGGATTACCCGTCAGAGAATTGATGATGAGGGTAGAGACCCTCGAGACCAAAACAGTACGGTCCAGTAGCTTTGAACGAGGCGATAGCTCCTCGGGCTCTGTTGCCCACATAGAGGAGCGTGTCGAAGAGCTGGACAACTCCCAAAAAGCAATACTTCAGATGGTAACCGATTTATCTGAAGACTTTCGATCGGCCCTGGATGTCGTTAGAGCCGAGATAGCGGATGTGAGTGCTAGGGTGAATCTCACCATCCGAGCGGCAGGGAACCAAGCCTCACCTTGGGGAGCAATGGCAGTGAGCAGAATAAAAATCCCAGAACCGAAACCCTTCTGTGGGGTGCGAGAAGCGAAAGCCCTGGAAAATTTTATCTTTGACCTTGAGCAATACTTCAAGGCGACGAACACAGTGACTGAAGAGTCGAAAGTAACGATAGCAACGATGCATCTAGTTGAAGATGCGAAACTGTGGTGGAGATCACGATTTACAGACATACAGGAAGGACGCTGCACTATCGATACTTGGGATAGATTGAAACAAGAACTTCGTTCGTAGTTCTTCCCTGAAAATGTCGAGATCTTGGCTCGACGAAAACTCCGAGAGCTAAAGCAAACAGGTAACATCAGGGACTCCGTAAAACAGTTTGCAGGACTCATGTTGGACATACGAGATATGTCTGAAAAAGACAAGGTTTTTTGCTTTGTGGAAGTGCTGAAACGGTGGGCGAAATCAAAACTATATGAACAGAGAGTACAGGATCTCCCCTCTGCCTATGTGGCAGCTGAACGGCTATACGACCTTAGCACTGACTCACAAGATGTGAGGAAGCAATCAACTTCCTCAAATGGGGGAAACAGAAACAGCCGTTCCAGTCTTCCCAGACCCGAGGGAGGAGACGAGAACACCGGGGGGGACTGTAAATCATCCCAATCGAGATCAGGAAACAACTGGCGGGGGCTGCCACAACAGCATAACAATTACAATCGCCCCCTGTCTTGTTTCATATGTAGAGGGCCACACAGGGCAGGCGAATGTCCAAATCGAACTGCGTTCAATGCTTTTCAAGCCACGTTAGCCTCTACCTCCGAAGACAAGGCTGAACTGAAGGAGACGGTAACCGAGCCAGCGGCAGAAATTGAGAATCCCAGGATGGGGGCATTGAAATTCCTATCTGCACTCCAGAAGAATATGGGAAAGGTGACGGAGCCACTAGAGAAAGGTCTCATGTATGTGGACGCTTGGGTCAACCAAAGATCGGCCAAAACCACTATGGTTGACTCTGGGGCTACCCATAACTTCATGGCTGAAAAAGAAGCTCGCCGCCTGAACTTGAATTGGGAAAGAGATGCAGGGAAGATGAAAGCTGTGAATTCCGCAGCCCTACCGATTATGGGGATAGCGAAGAGAACTCCGGTAAAGTTAGGAGACTGGAAGTGCTTCGTTGACTTCGTGATTGTCAAGATGGATGATTTCGATGTGGTACTGGGGATGGAATTCCTACTTGAACATAAAGTCATACCAGTGCCCCTCGCCAAATGCTTAGTCATTACCGGATCTACACCGACCGTAGTCCAAGCCAGTATCAAACGGCCAAATGGGGTGAGAATGATCTCAGCCCTCCAATTGAAGAGGGGCCTGGCCCACGACGAACCCACGTTCATGGCCATCCCGATAGAATCAGTTGAGTCCACTGAAGAGGAGATCCCCCAAGACGTTCTATTTGTCTTGGAAGAGTATCGAGACATCATGCCGAAAAGCTTGCCCACGTCCTTACCCCCACGAAGAGGGATTGACCATGAGAGTGAGTTGTTGCCAGGGGCAAAGCCGCCTGCCAAGAATGCATATCGGATGGCCCCGCCAGAGTTGGCTGAGCTTCGGAAACAGTTACACGGGTTGTTAGATGTGGCTCAGTTCAGCTTCAATAGCCAGCAGAGTTCCGCGACTGGAAAAACGCCCTTCGAAGTGGTGTGCGGCAGACAGCCACCCATGCCACACTTGGTGGACCACCCTTATGCAGGCAAAAGTCCTCAGGCACATAACTTCACTAAAGAGTGGAGCAAAACCTCTAAGTTAGCTCGCGCCTACCTAGAAAGAGCATCGAGGAGGACGAAGAAGTGGTCTGGTAAGAAGCGGAGAGCCCTTGAGTTTCAAGCTGGGGACAAGGTTCTGATCAAGCTACGACCGGAACAGTTTCGTTTTCGAGGCCAGAGAGACCAACGGCTAGTAAGGAAATATGAAGGTCCAGTGGAGGTAATTGAGAAGGTCGGGAGAACCTCATATAGGGTTCAGTTACCCTCATGGATGAAGATTCATCCTGTCATCCATGTGAGTATCCTGAAGCCCTATCACCCCGATCCCTAGGGCGAACAGCGAAACATGCTAAGGCGCCCACCGGTCACGATGAAGAGTTCTGCTGAAAAAAAAAAAAGTTGCACAAATCCTGGACAAACGTACGCGCCGTATTGGAAGACCCAGACGAGAACTGACAGAGTTCTCAGTGAAATGGAAGGATCTCCACGATGAAGAGACAAGTTGGGAGCGGGCCGAAGATTTGAAGAAGGCAGCTCCAGCCATCGCAGGTTTTGAACAAGGTCGGTTGACGGGGACGTCAACCAATTAAGTGGGGGAGAATGTAACGGTCATGCTTGTCCAGGGCCTGTTGCCCATGGCCGCATGCCCAATCCAACCCCCTTCTAGCATACTTTCATATCCTGTATTGTATTAGCTTAGTTAGCTTGCTTTCTTTACATTTTCATTGTAAGTGACCACTCGCCCTTTTGCATATGCAAGGGCGCCAGTTGGCTTTTTGTTCAGAATGCACTATATGGGGATAAGACTAACCATCACTTCCTCATACCCGGAGTAGTACTCTATAAAGCCGTTGTTGTTGCTTATTGCTTTCTAGTCTACTACAATCTTTCTTTCTTTATTCACACTCACAAATCTTCTTACGAAAACCTTTTCTCTAAACCTGTTTTCTAAAACCGTTTTCTAAAACCGTTTTCCCTAAAACGGGGGTAGAGGTTGCAAGAGGCACTCGGTGTGCCATCGGCAGTCCGTATTCGAGTTGGCTGGCTTGTTCGTGAGCGGAAACAAGTGCCGCACAATCGCTAAGAGAAGCTTCCGGAAGAGCGATTGTGACACCTAGCGACACCCCAGCCAAGCCATGCGACACCACCCCAGCCAGGCCATGAAACACCCCAGCCAAGCCATGCGACACCCCAGCATGCCACCGCGACACCCCCGCGAGGCTCCGGGGGCCGTTTGGGGCACCAAACAAGCTCCGTTCACAAAACCGTCTGGCACACGCCCTTTTTTCATCGTTTTTAACTCCCGCGTCCGTTTTCGCGCATTTTCGTGCCGGGAGGTTCGGGAGCGAAAAGTGGGCCCCACGGCCCCGGGGGCCGTTTCGGGAACCAAACGAGCTCCGTTCGCAAAACCGTCTGGCACACGACTTTTTATCATCATTCTTAACCCCTGGGTCCGTTTTCGCGCAATTCCGTGACGGAATGTTCGCGAACGACAAACGGACCCCCGACGCAGCCCGTGGGGTCCTGGGGCCCATTTAGGGCACCAAACGACCTCCGTTCGTAGAACCGTCTGGCACACGCCCCTTTTTCATCGTTCTTAACCCCTGGGTCCGTTTTCGCGCAATTCCGTGCCGGAAAGTTCGGTAGCAAAAAGTGGGCCCCGGGGGCTGTTTCAGGCACCAAACGAGCTCCGTTCCCAAAACGTTTTGGCACACAGCCTTTTTTCATAGTTATTAACCCCTGGGTCCGTTTTCGCGCTTTTTCGTGACGGAAGGTTCGCTTACAAAAATTGGGTCCCTGGGCCCTGCCCCGCGACACCCCAGCCAAACCATGCGACACGCCCCCAGCCAAGCCATGCAACACCCCAGCCAAGCCATGCGACACCCCAGCATTCCACCGCGACACCCCCGCGGGGCTGCGGGGGCCGTTTGGGGCACCAAACGAGCTCCGTTCACAAAACCGTCTGGCACACGCCTCTTTTTCATCGTTTTTAACGCCCGGGTCTGTTTTCGCGCATTTTCGTGCCGGGAGGTTCGGGAGCGACAAGTGGGCACCACGACCCCGGGGGCCGTTTTGGGCCCCAAACGAGCTCCGTTCGCAAAACCGTCTGTCACACGACTTTTTATCATCTTTCTTAACACCTGGGTTCGTTTTCGCGCAATTCCGTGACGGAATGTTCGTGTACGACAAACGGACCCCCGACGCAACCCATGGGGTCCCGGGGCCCATTTGGGGCACCAAACGAGCTCCGTTCGCAAAACCGTCTGGCACACGTTCCTTTTTCATCGTTCTTAACACCTGGGTCTGTTTTCGCACAATTCCACGTCGGAAGGTTCGGTAGCAAAAAGGGGGCCCCGGGGGCTGTTTCAGGCACCAAACGAGCTTCGTTCCCAAAACCGTCTGGCACACGCCCTTTTTTCATCATTCTTAACCCCTGGGTCCGTTTTCGCGCTTTTTCGTGACGGAAGGTTCGCGCACAAAAATTGGGTCCCTGAGCCCTACCCCGCGACACCCCAGCATGCCTAGCGACACCCCAGCCAAGCCATGCGACACCCCCCAGCCAGGCCATGCAACACCCCAGCCAAGCCATGCGACACCCCAGCATGCCACCACGACACCCCCGCGGGGCTCTGGGGGCCGTTTGGGGCACCAAATGAGCTTCGTTCACAAAACCGTCTGGCACACGCCTCTTTTTCATCGTTTTTAACGCCCCGGTCCGTTTTCGCGCATTTTCGTGTCGGGAGGTTCGGGAGCGAAAAGTGGGCCCCACGGCCCCGGTGGCCGTTTCGGGCACCAAACGAGCTCCGTTCGCAAAACCGTCTAGCACACGACTTTTTATCATCATTCTTAACCCCTGGGCCCGTTTTCGCGCAATTCCGTGATGGAGTGTTCGCGCACGATAAACGGACCCCTGACGCAGCCCATGGGGTCTCGGGGCCCATTTGGGGCACCAAACGAGCTCCGTTCGCAAAACCGTCTGGCACACGCCCCTTTTTCATCGTTCTTAACCCCTGGGTCCGTTTTCGCGCAATTCCGTGCTGGAAGGTTCGGTAGCAAAAAGTGGGCCTCGGGGCCCCGGGGGCTGTTTCAGGCACCAAACGAGCTACGTTCCCAAAACCGTCTGGCACACGGCCTTTTTTCATCGTTCTTAACCCCTGGGTCCGTTTTCGCGCTTTTTCGTTACGGAAGGTTCGCGCACAAAAATTGGGTCCCTGGGCCCTGCCCCGCGACACCCCAGCCAAGCCATGCGACACCCCCGCGGGGCTCCGGGGGCCGTTTGGGGCACCAAACGAGCTCCGTTCACAAAACCATGTGGCACACGCCTCTTTTTCATCGTTTTTAACGCCCGGGTCCGTTTTCGCGCATTTTCGTGCCGGGAGGTTTGGGAGCGAAAAGTGGGCACCACAGCCCCGGGGGCCGTTTCGGGCACCAAACGAGCTTCGTTCGCAAAACCGTCTGGCACACGACTTTTTATCATCATTCTTAACCCCTGGGTTCGTTTTCGTGCAATTCCGTGACGGAATGTTTGCGCACGACAAACGGACCCCCGACGCAGCTGGGGTCCCGGGGCCCATTTGGGGAACCAAACGAGCTCCGTTCGCAAAACCGTCTGGCACACGCCCCTTTTTCATCGTTCTTAACCCCTGGATCCATTTTCGCGTAATTCCGTGTCGGAAGGTTCGGTAGCAAAAAGTGGGCCCCGGGGGCTGTTTCAGGCACCAAACGAGCTCCGTTCCCAAAACCGTCTGGCACACGGCCTTTTTTCATCGTTCTTAACCCCTGGGTCCGTTTTCGCGCTTTTTCGTGACGGAAGGTTCGCGCACAAAAATTGGGTCCCTGCGCCCTACCCCGCGATAACCCAGCATGCCTAGTGTAACGGTCATGCTTGTCCAGGGCCTGTTGCCCATGGCCGCATGCCCAATCAAACCCCCTTCTAGCATACTTTCATATCTTGTATTGTAGTAGCTTAGTTAGCTTGCTTTCTTTACATTTTCATTGTAAGTGACCACTCGCCCGTTTGCATATGCAAGGGCGCCAGTTGGCTTTTTGTTCAGAATGCACTATATGGGGATAAGACTAACCATCACTTCCTCATACCCGGAGTAGTACTCTATAAAGCTGTTGTTGTTGCTTACTGCTTTCTATTCTACTACAATCTTTCTTTCTTTATTCACACTCACAAAACTTCTTACGAAAACCTTTTCTCTAAACCCGCTTTCTAAAACCGTTTTCCCTAATTTGGGAGTGGAGGTTGCGAGAGGCACTCGGTGTGCCATCGGCAGTTCGTATTCGAGTTGGCTGACTTGTTCGTGAGCGGGAACAAGTGCCGCACAATCGCTAATAGAAGCTTCTGAAAGAGCGATTGTGACAGTTGGTATCAGAGCCAGGTTGGCTTATAGAGGGAAGATCAGTGATCATGTCGGTGACGAAGAACCTGAACAAGTCCCATGTGGACAGATTGGTAGAGATGGAAGAACAAATGCTCTACCTGAGGTAGGTCCCAGATAATGTCCGTTTCCTTGAGACTCGGCTACAAGAAGTTGCCGAGAAAACTGATGGAATCGATGCGGTGGTAGGCCGCCTAGACGGATTACCCGTTAGAGAATTGATGATGAGGGTAGAGACCCTCTAGACAAAAACAGTACGGTCCGGCAGCTTTGAACGAGGCGATAGCTCCTCGGGCTCTATTGCCCATATAGAGGAGCGTGTCGAAGAGCAGAACAGCTCCCAAAAAGCTATACTTCAGATGGTAACCGATTTATCTGAAGACTTTCGGTCGGCCCTGGATGTCGTCAGAGCCGAGATAGCGGATGTGAGTGCTAGGGTGAATCTCACCATCCGAGCAGTAGGGAACCAAGCCCCATCTGGGGGAGCAATGGTAGTGAGTGGAATAAAAATCCCAGAACCGAAACCCTTTTGTGGGGTGCGAGAAGCGAAAGCCCTGGAAAATTTTATCTTCGACCTTGAGCAATACTTCAAGGCGACGAACACAGTGACTGAAGAGTCGAAATTCACACTAGCAACGATGCATCTAGCTGAAGATGCGAAACTATGGTGGAGATCACGATTTACAGACATACAGGAAGGACGCTGCACTATTGATACTTAGGATAGATTGAAACAAGAACTTCGTTCGCAGTTCTTCCCTGAAAATGTCGAGATCTTGGCTCGACGAAAACTCCGAGAGCTAAAACAAACAGGTAACATCAGGGACTACGTAAAACAGTTTGCAGGACTCATGTTGGACATACGAGATATTTCTGAAAAAGACGAGGTCTTTTTCTTTGTGGAAGGGCTGAAACCGTGGGCGAAATAAAAACTATACGAACAGAGAGTACAGGATCTCCCCTCTGCCTATGCGGCAGCTGAACGGCTATACGACCTTAGCACTGACTCACAAGATGTGACGAAGCAATCAACTTCCTCAAATGGGGGAAACAGAAACAGCCGTTCCAGTCCTCCCAGACCTGGGGGAGGAGACGAAAACACAGGGGGGGGACCGTAAATCATCCCAACCGAGATCAGGAAACAACTGGCGGGGGCCGCCACAACAGCATAACAATTACAATCGCCCCCTGTCTTGTTTCATATGTAGAGGGCCACACAGGGCGGGCGAATGTCTAAATCGAACTGCGTTCAATGCTTTTCAAGCCACATTAGCCTCTACCTCCGAAGACAAGGTTGAACTGAAGGAGACGGTAACCAAGCCAGCGGCAGAAATTGAGAATCCCAGGATGGGGGCATTGAAATTCCTATCTGCACTTCAGAAGAATATGGGAAAGGCGACGGAGCCACTAGAGAAAGGTCTCATGTATGTGGACGCTTGGGTCAACCAAAGATCGGCCAAAACCACTATGGTTGACTCTGGGGCTACCCATAACTTCATGGCTGAAACGGAAGCTCGCCGCCTGAACTTGAATTGGGAAAGAGATGCAGGGAAGATGAAAGCTGTGAATTCCGCAGCCCTACCGATTACGGGGATAGCGAAGAGAACTCCGGTGAAGTTAGGAGACTGGAAGGGCTTCGTTGACTTCGTGATTGTCAAGATGGATGATTTCGACGTGGTACTGGGGATGGAATTCCTACTTGAACATAAAGTCATACTAGTGCCCGTCGCCAAATGCTTAGTCATTACCGGATCTACACCGACCGTAGTCTAAGCCAGTATCAAGCAGCCAAATGATGTGAGAATGATCTCAGACCTCCAGTTGAAGAGGGGCCTGGCCCACGACGAACCCACGTTCATGGCCATCCCGATAGAATCAGTTGAGTCCACTGAAGAGGAGATCCCCCAAGACGTTCTCTTTTTCTTGGAAGAGAATCGGGACGTCATGCCGAAAAGCTTGCCCAAGTCCTTACCCCCACGAAGGGGGATTGACCATGAGATTGAGTTGTTGCCAGGGGCAAAGCCGCCTGCAAAGAATGCATATCAGATGGCCCCGCCAAAATTGGCTGAGCTTCGGAAACAGTTAGACGAGTTGTTAGATGCAGGATTTATCAGACCGGCGAAGGCTCCTTACGGAGCCCCAGTACTGTTCCAGAAGAAGAAGGATGGGAGCCTCCGGTTGTGCATCGACTATCGAGCCTTAAATGAGCTCACAGTCCGCAACAAATACCGCCTTCCTATCATTACTGACTTATTTGATCAGCTTCACGGTGCTAAGTATTTCTCGAAGCTGGACCTACGGTCTTGATATTATCAGGTCCGAATTGCTGAAGGAGACGAATCCAAGACGACCTGTGTCACGAGATATGGAGCCTTCGAATTCCTCGTGATGCCCTTTGGCCTCACCAATGCTCCAGCAACTTTCTGTACCTTAATGAACCAAGTGTTTCACGAATACCTCGACAAATTCATCGTAGTGTATCTTGATGACATTGTGGTCTATAGTGCCTCACTGGAGGACCAACGACATCACCTCCAACTAGTCTTCGAAAAGCTGAGGAAAAATCAGTTGTATGTAAAGAAAGAGAAGTGCTCCTTTGCCCAAGAGCGCATAAATTTCCTCGGCCACGTGATTGAGTGTGGTCGGATTGGTATGGAAGAGGGAAAGGTGGCCGCGATTAGAGACTGGAGGGTACCATCATCCGTGACCGAACTACGATCCTTCCTCGGACTAGCCAACTACTATAGGCGGTTCGTAGAAGGATTCTCGAGAAGAACAGGGCCATTAACCGAACTGTTGAAGAAGGATAGCCAATGGAGCTGGACCCCTGAATGTCAAGCCGCCTTTGAGGGCTTGAAGAAAGTGATGATTGAGGGGCCGGTCCTCGGAATTGCCGACGTGACCAAGCCATTTGAAGTAGAGACTGATGCTTCTGACTTCGCGTTGGGCGGTGTTCTCCTCCAAGACGGACACCCCATCGCGTATGAGAGTAGGAAACAAAATGATGCCGAACGGAAGTATGCCGCCTCCGAGAAAGAGATGTTAGCAGTAGTTCATTGCTTGAGGTCCTGGAGACAGTATCTTTTGGGGGCCAAGTTCGTGGTCAAGACCGACAACAACTCCATTTGTCACTTCTTCAACCAACCGAAGTTGTCGTCGAAACAGGCACGGTGGCAGGAGTGTCTAGCGGAGTTCGACTTCCAATTCGAACATAGACCGGGGAAAAGCAACCAAGCGGCTGATGCTCTTAGCTGAAAGAGCGAACATGCGGCCCTGTGCATGTTCGCCCGCCTACAAGCAAGTACGTTGAGTGCAACAGTACGAGAAACTGTCAAAACTCACTTGACAAATGACACAGCGGCGCAGGCCATCTTACAGTTGGCCAGAGAGGGAAGACACGCCAGTTCTGGGTGGAAGATGATCTACTATACACCAAAGGCAATCGCCTCTACATCCCCATATCAGGGGAGTTACGAAGGTCGCTGATGAAGGAGTGTCACGACACACCGTGGGCAGGACATAATGGTTGGCAGAGGACTTATGCCCTTCCGAAGCAAGGCTACTATTGGCCAAGTCTTCGAGACGATGTCATGCAATTTACCAAGACTTGCCTTGTCTGCCAACAAGATAAGGTCGAAAGGGCGAAATTAGCGGGTCTGCTGGAACCCCTACCTGTGCGCTCTAGACCATGGGAGAGTGTGTCTCTCGACTTCATCACCCATTTGCCCAAGGTGGGAGAGTTTGAATCGATCCTTGTTATCATCGACCGGTTCTCGAAATATGCCACTTTCGTCCCAACGCCGAAAATGTGCACAGCCGTGATGACTGCTCAGCTGTTCTTCAAACACATCGTGAAATTATGGGGTGTCCCCGTGAGCATTGTTAGCGATCGGGACGGAAGATTCACTGGGACATTCTTGACAGAATTGTTCAAAATATTGGGATCATCACTGAATATCTCCTCTAGCTATCATCCCCAAACTGATGGCCAGACGGAACGCTTCAATAGTATGCTCGAGGAATATCTGCGTCACTTTATCGACGCAAGGCAGAAGAACTGAGTCCAGTTGTTAGATGTGGCTCAGTTCAGCTTCAATAGCCAGCAGAGTTCCGCGACCGGAAAAACGCCCTTTGAAGTGGTGTACGGCAGACAGCCACCCATGCTACACTTGGTGGACCACCCTTATGCAGGCAAAAGTCCTCAAGCACATAACTTCACTAAAGAGTGGAGCAAAACCTCTAAGATAGCTCGCGCCTACCTAGAAAGAGCATCGAGGAGGATGAAGAAGTGGTCTGGTAAGAAGCGGAGGGCCCTTGAGTTTCAAGCTGGGGACAAGGTCCTGATCAAGCTACGACCGGAACAGTTTCGTTTCCGAGGCCAGAGAGACCAACGGCTAGTAAGGAAATATGAAGGTCCAATGGAGGTAATTGAGAAGGTCGGGAGAACCTCATATAGGGTTCAGTTACCCTCATGGATGAAGATTCATCCTGTCATCCATGTGAGTATCCTGAAGCCCTATCACCCCGATCCCGAGGGCGAACAGCGAAACATGCTAAGGCGCCCACCGGTCACGATGAAGAGTTTTGCTAAGAAAAAAAGTTGCACAAATCCTGGACAAGCGTACGCGCCGTATTGGAAGACCCAAACGAGAACTGACAGAGTTCTTAGTGAAGTGGAAGGATCTCCCCGACAAAAAGACCAGTTGGGAGCGGGCCGAAGATTTGAAGAAGGCAGCTGCAGCCATCGCAGGTTTTGAACAAGGTCGGTTGACGGGGACGTCAACCAATTAAGTGGGGGAGAATGTAACGGTCATGCTTGTCCAGGGCCTGTTGCTAATGGCCGCATGCCCAATCCAACCCCCTTCTAGCATACTTTCATATCCTGTATTGTATTAGCTTAGTTAGCTTGCTTTCTTTACATTTTCATTGTAAGTGACCACTCGCCCTTTTGCATATGCAAGGGCGCCAGTTGGCTTTTTCTTCAGAATGCACTATCTGGGGATAAGACTAACCATCACTTCCTCATACCCGGAGTATTACTCTATAAAGCCGTTGTTGTTGCTTATTGCTTTCTAGTCTACTACAATCTTTCTTTCTTTATTCACACTCACAAATCTTCTAACGAAAACCTTTTCTCTAAACTCGTTTTCTAAAACCATTTTCCCTAAAACGGGGGTGGAGGTTGCAAGAGGCACTCGGTGTGCCATCGACAGTCCGTATTCGAGTTGGTTGGCATGTTCGTGAGCGGGAACAAGTGCCACACAATCGCTACGAGAAGCTTCCAAAAGAGCGATTGTGACACCTAGCGACACCCCAGCCAAGCCATGCGACACCCCCTAGCCAGGCCATGCAACACCCCAGCCAAGCCATGCGACACCCCAGCATGCCACCGCGACACCCTCGCGGGGCTCCGGGGGCCGTTTGGGGCACCAAACGAGCTCTGTTCCCAAAACCATCTGGCACACGACCTTTTTACATCGTTCTTAACCCCTGGGTCCGTTTTCACACTTTTTCGTGACGGAAGGCTCGAGCACAAAAATTGGGTCCCTGGGCCCTACACCGCGACACCCCAGCCAAGCCATGCGACACCCCCCAGCCAGGCCATGCAACACCCCAGCCAAGTCATGCGACACCCCAACATGCCACCGCGACACCCCCGCGGGGCTCTGGGGGCCGTTTGGGGCACCAAACGAGCTCCGTTCACAAAACCGTCTGGCACACGCCTCTTTTTCATCGTTTTTAACCCCTGGGTCCGTTTTCGCGCAATTCCGCGCCGGAAGGTTCGGTAGCAAAAAGTGGGCCCCAGGGCCCCGGGGGCCGTTTCGGGCACCGAACGAGCTCCATTCGCAAAACCGCCTGGCACACGAATTTTTATCATCATTCTTAACTCCTGGGTCTGTTTTCGCGCAATTCCGTGACGGAATGTTCGCGCACGACAAACCGACCACCGACGCAGCGCGTGGGGTCCCGGGGCCCATTTCGGGTACCAAACGAGCTCCGTTCGCAAAACCGTCTGGCAAACAACCCTTTTTCATCATTCTTAACCCCTGGGTCTGTTTTCGCCCAATTCATTGCCGGAAGGTTCGGTAGCAAAAAGTGGGCCCCGAGGGCTGTTTCAGGCACCAAACGAGCTTCGTTCCCAAAATCGTCTGGCACACGGCCTTTTTTCATCATTCTTACCCACTGGGTCCGTTTTCGCGCTTTTTCGTGACGGAAGGTTCCCGCACAAAAATTGGGTCCCTGGGCCCTGCCCCGCGACACCCCAGCCAAGCCATGCGACACCCCCCAGCCAAGCCATGCAACACCCCAGCCAAGCCATGCGACACCCCAGCATGCCACCGCGATACCCTCGCGGGGCTCCGTGGGCCGTTTGGTGCACCAAACGAGCTCCGTTGACAAAACCGTCTGGCACAAGCCTCTTTTTCATCGTTTTTAACGCCCGGGTCCGTTTTTGCGCATTTTCGTGCTGGGAGGTTCGGGAGCGATAAGTGGGCCCCACGGCCCCGGAGGCCGTTTTGGGCACCAAACAAGCTTCGTTCGCAAAACCGTCTGGCACACGACTTTTTATCATCATTCTTAACCCCTGGGTCTGTTTTCGCACAATTACTTGATGGAATGTTCGTGCACGACAAACGGACCCCCGAAGTAGTGCGTGGGGTCCCAGGGCCCATTTCGGGCACCAAACGAGCTCCGTTCGCAGAACCGTCTGGCACACAACCCTTTTTCATCATTCTTAACCCCTGGGTCCGTTTTTGTGCAATTCCCTGCCGGAAGGTTCGGTAGCAAAAAGTGTGCAATTCCCTGCTGGACAGATTGGTAGAGATGGAGGAGCAAATGCTCTACCTGAGAGAGGTCCCAGATAATGTCCGTTTCCTAGAGACTCGGCTACAAGAAGTTGCTGAGAAAGCCGATGGAATTGATGCAATAGTAGGCCGCCTAGACGGATTACCCGTCAGAGAATTGATGATGAGGGTAGAGACCCTCGAGACCAAAACAGCACGGTCCGGCAGCTTTGAACGAGGCGATAGCTCATCGGGCTCTGTTGCCCACATAGAGGAGCGTGTCGAAGAGCTGGATAGCTCCCAAAAAGCAATACTTCAGATGGTAACCGATTTGTCTGAAGACTTTCGGTCGGCCCTAGACGTCGTCAGAGCCGAGATAGCGGATGTGAGTGCTAGGGTGAATCTCACCATTCGAGCGGTAGGGAACCAAGCCCCATCTGGGGGAGCAATGGCAGTAAGTAGAATAAAAATCCCAGAACCGAAACCCTTCTGTGGGGTGCGAGAAGCGAAAGCCCTGAAAAATTTTATTTTCGACATTGAGCAATACTTCAAGGCGACGAACACAGTGACTGAAGAGTCGAAAATCACACTAGCAACGATGCATCTAGCTGAAGATGCAAAACTGTGGTGGAGATCACGGTTTACAGACATACAGGAAGGACGATGCACTATTGATACTTAGGATAGATTGAAACAAGAACTCCGCTCGCAGTTCTTCCCTGAAAATGTCGAGATCTTTGCTCGACGGAAACTCCGAGAGCTGAAGCAAATAGGTAATATCAGAGACTACGTAAAACAGTTTTCAGGACTCATGTTGGACATACAAGATATGTCTGAAAAAGACAAGGTCTTTTTCTTTGTTGAAGGGCTGAAACCGTGGGCGAAAAAAAAACTATAGGAACAGAGAGTACAGGATCTCCCCTCTGCCTATGCGGCAGCTAAATGGCTATACGACCTTAGCACTGACTCACAAGATGTGAGGAAGCAGTCAACTTCCTCAAATGGGGGAAACAGAAACAGCCAATCTAGTCCTCCCAGACCTGGGGGAGGAGACAAGAACATAGGGGGGATCGTAAATCATCCCAATCGAGATCAGGAAACAACTGGCGGGGGCCGCCGCAACGGCAAAACAATTACAATCCCCCATTGTCTTGTTTCATATGTAGAGGGCCACACAGGGCGGGCGAATGTTCAAATCAAATCGCGTTCAATGCTTTTCAAGCCACGTTAGCCTCTACCTCCGAAGACAATGCTGAACTGGAGGAGACGGTAACCGAGCCAGCTGCAGAAATTGAGAATCCCAGGATGGGGGCATTGAAATTCTTATCTATGCTCCAGAAGAAAATGGGAAAGGCGACGGAGCCACTAGAGAAAGGACTCGTGTATGTGGACGCTTGGGTCAACCAAAGATCAGCCAAAAACACTAAAGAGTTCCACGACAGGAAAAACGCCCTTCGAAGTGGTGTGCAGTAGACAGCCACTCATGACATGTTTGGTGGACCACCCTTATGCAGGCAAAAGTCCTCGGGCACATAACTTCACTAAAGAGTGGAGAAAAACCTCTGAGATAGCTCGCGCCTACCTAGAAAGAGCATCAAGAAGGATGAAGAAGTGGGCTGATAAGAAGCGGAGGGCCCTCGAGTTTCAAGCCGGGGACAATGTCCTGATCAAGCTACGACCGGAACAGTTTCGTTTCCGAGGCCAGAGAGACCAACGGCTAAGAAGGAAATATGAAGGTCCAGTGGAGATAATTGAGAAGGTCGGGAGAACCTCATATAAGGTTCAGTTACCCTCATGGATGAAGATTCATCCTGTCATCCATGTGAGTATCCTGAAGCCCTATCATCCTGATCCCGAGGATGAACAACGAAACATGCTAAGGCACCCACCGATCACGATGAAGAGTTCTGCTGAGAAAGAAGTTCCACAAATCCTGGATAAACGTACGCGACGTATTGGAAGACCCAGATGAGAACTTACAGAGTTCTTAGTGAAATGGAAGCATCTCCCCGACGAAGAGATCAGTTGGGAGCGGGCCGAAGATTTGAAGAATGCAGCTCCAGCCATCGCAGATTTTGAACTAGGTCGGTTGACGGGGATGTCAACCAATTAAGTGGGGGAGAATGTCACGGTCATGCTTGTCAAGGGCCTGTTGCCCATGGCCGCATGCCCGATCCAACCCCCTTCTAGCATACTTTCATATCTTGTATTGTATTAGCTTAGTTAGCTTGCTTTCATTACATTTTCATTGTAAGTGACCACTCGCCCTTTTGCATATGCAAGGGCGTCAGTTGGCTTTTTGTTCAGAATGCACTATATGGGGATAAGACTAACCATCACTTCCTCATACCCGGAGTAGTACTCTATAAAGCTATTGTTGTTGCTTATTGCTTTCTAGTCTACTACAATCTTTCTTTCTTTATTCACACTCACAAAAACTCCTTACGAAAACCTTTTCTCCAAACCTGTTTTGTAAAACCGTTTTCCCTCAAACGGGGGTGGAGGTTGCGAGAGGCACTCGGTGTGCCATCGGCAGTCCGTATTCGAGTTGGCTGACTTGTTCGTGACCTGGAACAAGTGCTGCACAATTGCTAAGAGAAGCTTCCGGAAGAGCAGGCGTTAAGAATAATGAAGAAAGGCCGTGTGCCAGACGGTTTTGGGAACGGAGCTTGTTTGGTGCCTGAAATAGCCCCCGTGCCCACTTTTTGTTACCGAACCTTCCGGCACGAAATTGCACAAAAATGGACCAAGGGGTTAAGAACGATGAAAAAGAGGCGTGTGCCAGACGGTTTTGCGAACGGAGCTCGTTTGGTGCCCCAAATGGGCCCCGAGACCCCACGGGCTACGTCGGGGGTTCGTTTGTCATGCGCGAACATTCCTTCACGGAATTGTGCAAAAACAGACCCAGGGGTTAATAATGATGATAAAAAGTCGTGTGCCAGACGGTTTTGTGAACGGAGCTCGTTTGGTGCCCGAAACGGCCCTCGGGGCTGTGGGGCCCACTTTTCGCTCCTGAACCTCCCGGCACGAAAATGCGCGAACCTGGGCATTAAAAATGATGAAAAAAAGGCGTGTGTCAGAGGTTTTGTGAACGGAGCTCGTTTGTTGCCTCAAACGGCCCCCGAGGCCCCGCGGAGGTGTCGCGGTGGCATGCTGGGGTGTCGCTAGGTGTCACGGTCATGCTTGTCCAGGGCCTATTGGCCATGGCCGCATGCCCGATCCAACCCCCTTCTAGCATACTTTCATATCTTGTATTGTATTAGCTTAGTTAGTTTGCTTTCTTTACATTTTCGTTGTAAGTGACCAATCGCCCTTTTGCATATGAAGGGCGCCGGTTGGCTTTTTGTTCAGAATGCACTATATGGGGATAAGACTAACCATCACTTCCTCATACCCGGAGTAGTACTGTATAAAGCTGTTGTTGTTGCTTATTGCTTTCTAGTCTACTACAATCTTTCTTTCTTTATTCACACTCATAAAAACTTCTTACCAAAACCTTTTCTCCAAACCCATTTTCTAAAACCGTTTTCCCTAAAACGGGGGTGGAGGTTGCGAGAGGCACTCAGTGTGCCATCGGCAGTCTTTATTTGAGTTGGCTGACTTGTTCGTGAGTGGGAACAAGTGCCGCACAATCGCTAAGAGAAGCTTCCGAAAGAGCGATTGTGACAGTTGGTATCAGAGCCAAGTCGGCTCACAGAGGGAAGATCAGTGATCATGTCGGCGACGAAGAACCTGAACAAGTCCCATGTGGACAGGTTGGTAGAGATGGAAGAGCAAATGCTCTACCTGAGAGGTCCCAAATAATGTCCGTTTCCTAGAGATTAGGCTACAAGAAGTGGTTGAGAAAGTCGATGGAATTGATGCGGTAGTAGGCCGCCTAGACGGATTACCCGTCAGAGAATTGATGATGAGGGTAGAGACCCTCGAGACCAAAACAGCACGGTCTGACAGCTTTGAACGAGGCGATAGCTCATCGGGCTCTGTTGCCCACATAGAGGAACGTGTCGAAGAGCTAGACAGCTCCTAAAAAGCAATACTTCAGATGGTAACCGATTTGTCTAAAGACTTTCGGTCGGCCCTTGACGTCGTCAGAACCGAGATAGCGGATGTGAGTGCTAAGGTGAATCTCACCATGCTATCGGTAGGGAACCAAGCCTCATCTGGGAGAGCAATGGCAGTAAGCTGAATAAAAATCCCAGAACCTAAACCCTTCTGTGGGGTGCGAGAAGCGAAAGCCCTGGAAAATTTTATCTTCAACCTTAAGCAATACTTCAAGGCGACGAACACAGTGACTGAAGAGTCGAAAATCACACTAGCAACGATGCATCTAGCTGAAGATGCAAAACTGTGGTGGAGATCACGATTTACAGACATACAGGAAGGATGATGCACTATTGATACTTGGGATAGATTGAAACAAGAACTCCGCTCGCAGTTCTTCCCTGAAAATGTCGAGATCTTGGCTCGACGAAAACTCCGAGAGCTAAAGCAAACAGGTAACATCAGGGACTACGTAAAACAGTTTGCAGAACTCATGTTGGACATACGAGATAGGTCTGAAAAAGACAAGGTCTTTTGCTTTGTGGAAGGGCTAAAACCGTGGGCGAAATCAAAACTATATGAACAGAGAGTACAGGATCTCCCCTCTGCCTATGCGGCAGCTGAACGGCTATACGACCTTAGCACTGACTCACAAGATGTGAGGAAGCAATCAACTTCCTCAAATGGGGGGAAACAGAAACAGCCGTTCCAGTCCTCCCAGACCTGGGGGAGGAGACAAGAACACAGGGGGGGACCGTAAATCATCCCAACCGAGATCAAGAAACAACTGGCGGGGGCCGCCACAACAGGATAACAAGTACAATCGCCCCCTGTCTTGTTTCATATGTAGAGGGCCACACAGGGCGAGCGAATGTCCAAATTGAACTGCGTTCAATGCTTTTCAAGCCACATTAGCCTCTACCTCCGAAGACAAGGCTGAACTGGAGGAGACGGTAATCGAGCCAGCTGCAGAAATTGAGAATCTCAGGATGAGGATATTGAAATTCATATGAAATTCATATCTGCCTGAACTTGACTTGGGAAAGAGATGCAGGGAAGATGAAAGCTATGATTTCTGCAGCCCTACCGATTACGGGGATAGCGAAGAGAACTCCGGTGAAGTTAGGAGACTGGAAGTGATTCGTTGACTTCGTGATTGTCAAGAATGATGATTTCGATGTGGTATTGGGGATGGAATTCCTACTTGAACATAAAGTCATACCAATGCCCCTCGCCAAATGCTTAGTCATTACCGGATCTACACCCACCGTAGTCCAAGCCAGTATCAAGCAGCCAAATGGGTTGAGAATGATCTCATCCCTGTAGGTCGCTGATGAAGGAGTGTCACGACACACCGTGGGCAGGACATAATGGTTGGCAGAGGACTTATGCCCATCTGAAACAAGGCTACTATTGGCAAAGCCTTCGAAATAATGTCATGCAATTTACCAAAACTTGCCTTGTCTGCCAACAAGATAAGCTCGAAAGGGCGAAATTAGCGGGTCTGCTGGAACCCCTACCTGTGCCCTCTAGACCATGGGAGAGCGTGTCTCTCGACTTCATCACCCATTTGCCCAAGGTGGGAGAGTTCAAATCGATCCTCGTTATCATCGACCGATTCTCAAAATATGCCACTTTCATCCCAACGCCGAAAATGTGCACAGCCGTGATGACTGCCCAGCTGTTCTTCAAACACATCGTGAAATTATGGGGCGTCCCCGCGAGCATTGTTAGCGATCGGGATGGAAGATTCACTGGGACATTCTGGATAGAATTGTTCAAAATATTGGGGTCAAACTGAATATCTCCTCTAGCTATCATCCCCAAACTGACGGCCAGGCGGAACGCTTCAACAGTATGCTCGAAGAATATCTGCGTCACTTTATCAACGCTAGGTAGAAGAACTGGGTCCAGTTGTTAGATGTGGCTCAGTTCAGCTTCAATAGCCAGTAGAGTTCCGCGACTGGGAAAACACCCTTCAAAGTGGTGTGCAGCAGACAGCCACTCATGCCACACTTGGTGGACCACCCTTATGCAGGCAAAAGTCCTCAGGCACATAACTTCACTAAAGAGTGGAGCAAAACCTCTGAGATAGCTCGCGCCTACCTAGAAAGAGCATCAAGAAGGATGAAGAAGTGGGCTGATAAGAAGCGGAGGGCCCTCGAGTTTCAAGCCGGGGAAAAGGTCCTGATCAAGCTACAACCGGAACAGTTTTGTTTCCGAGGCCAGAGAGACCAACGGCTAAGAAGGAAATATGAAGGTCCAGTGGAGATAATTGAGAAGGTCGGGAGAACCTCATATAAGGTTCAGTTACCCTCATGGATGAAGATTCATCCTGTCATCCATGTGAGTATCCTGAAGCCCTGTCATTCCGATCCCGAGGATGAACAACGAAACATGCAAAGGCGCCCACTAGTCACGATGAAGAGTTCTGCTGAGAAAGCAGTTGCACAAATCCTGGATAAATGTACGTGCTGTATTGGAAGACCCAGACGAGAACTGACAGAGTTCTTAGTGAAATGGAAGGATCTCCCTGACGAAGAGATCAGTTGGGAGCAAGCCGAAGATTTGAAGAATGCAGCTCCAGCCATCGCAGATTTTGAACAAGGTTAGTTGACGGGGATGTCAACCAATTAAGTGGGGGAGAATGTCACGGTCATGCTTGTCAAGGGCCTGTTGCCCATGGCCGCATGCCCGATCCAACCCCCTTCTAGCATACTTTCATATCTTGTATTGTATTAGCTTAGTTAGCTTGCTTTCTTTACATTTTCATTGTAAGTGACCACTCGCCCTTTTGCATATGCAAGGGCACCAGTCGGCTTTTTGTTCAGAATGCACTATGTGGGGATAAGTCTAACCATCACTTCCTCATACCCGGAGTAGTACTCTATAAAGCTGTTATTGATGCTTATTGCTTTCTAGTCTACTACAATCTTTCTTTCTTTATTCACACTCACAAAAACTCCTTACGAAAACCTTTTCTCCAAACCCGTTTTCTAAAACCGTTTTCCCTCAAACGGGGGTGGAGGTTGCGAGAGGCACTCGGTGTGCCATCGGCAGTCCGTATTCGAGTTGGCTGACTTGTTTGTGAGCGGGAAAAAGTGTCGCACAATCGCTAAGAGAAGCTTTCGAAAGAGCGATTGTGACACTAGGCATGCTAGGGTGTCGCGGGGCAGGGCCAGAGGACCCAATTTTTGTGCACGAAACTTCCGTCACCAAAAAGCGCGAAAACGGACCCAGGGGTTAAGAATGATGAAAAAGGCCGTGTGCCAGACGGTTTTGGGAACGGAGCTCGTTTGGTGCCTGAAACAGCCCCCGGGGCCCCGAGGCCCACTTTTTGCTACCGAACCTTCCGGCACAGAATTGCGCGAAAACAGACCCAGAGGTTAAGAACATTGAAAAAAAGGCGTGTGCCAGACGGTTTTGCGAACGGAGCTCGTTTGGTGCCCCAAATGGGCCCCGGAACCCCATGGGCTGCATCGGGGGTCCGTTTGTCGTGCGCGAACATTCCGACACGGAATTGCGCGAAAACGGACCCAGGGGTTAAGAATGATGATAAAAAGTCGTGTGCCAGACGATTTTGCAAACGAACCTCGTTTGGTGCCCGAAACGGCCCCCGAGGCCGTGGGGCCCACTTTTCGCTCCCGAACTTCCCGGCACGAAAATGCGCGAAAACGGACCCGGGCATTAAAAATGATGAAAAAGAGGCGTGTGCCAGACGGTTTTGTGAACGGAGCTCGTTTGGTGTCCCAAACGGCCCCCGGGGCCCCGCGGGGGTGTCGCTGTGTGGCACGGCTTGGCTGGGGTGTTGCATGGCCTGGCTGGGGGTGTCGCATGGCTTGGCTGGGGTGTCGCGGGGCAGGGCCCAGGGACCCAATTTTTGTGCGCGAACCTTCCGTCACGAAAAAGTGCGAAAACGGACCCAGGGGTTAAGAACGATGAAAAAAGGCTGTGTGCCAGACGGTTTTGGGAATGAAACTCGTTTGGTGCCTGAAACAGCCCCCGGGGCCTCGGGGCCCACTTTTTGCTACTGAATCTTCCGGCACAGAATTGTGCGAAAATGGACCCAAGGGTTAAGAACGATGAAAAAGAGGCGTGTGCCAGACGGTTTTGTGAACGAAGCTCGTTTGGTGACCCAAATGGGCCTTGTGACCCCACGGGCTGCGTCGAGGGTCCGTTTGTCGTGCGCGAACATTCCCGCACGGAATTGCTCAAAAACGAACCCAGGGGTTAAGAATGGTGATAAAAAGTCGTGTGTTAGACGGTTGTGCAAACGAAGCTCGTTTGGTGCCGGAAACGGCCCCCGGGGCCGTGCGGCCCACTTTTCGCTGCCGAACCTCCCGGCACGAAAATGCGCGAAATCGGACCTGGGCGTTAAAAACGATGAACAAGAGGAGTGTGCCAGACGGTTTTGTGAACGGAGCTCGTTTAGTGCCCCAAACGGCCCCCGGGGCGCCGCGGGGGTGTCGCAGTGGCATGGTTGGGTGTTGCATGGCCTTGCTGGGGGTGTCGCATGGCTTGGCTGGGGTCTCGCTAGGCATGTTGGGGTGTCGCGGGGCAAGGCCCAGGGACCCAATTTTTGTTCGCGAACCTTCCGTCACGAAAAAGCGCGAAAACGAACCCGGGGTTAAGAACGATGAAAAAAGGCCGTGTGCCAGACGGTTTTGGGAACGGAGCTCGTTTGGTGCCTGAAACAGCCCCCGGGGCCCACTTTTTGCTACCGAATCTTCCGACACGGAATTGCGCAAAAACAGACCCAGGGGTTAAGAACGATGAAACAGAGGCGTGTGCCAGACGGTTTTGCGAACGGAGCTCGTTTGGTGTCCCAAATGGGCCCGGGACCCCACGGGCTGCGTCGGGGGTCCGTTTGTCGTGCGCGAACATTCCGCCACGGAATTGCGCGAAAACAGACCCAGCGGTTAAGAATGATGGTAAAAAGTCGTGTGCCAGACGGTTTTGAGAACGAAGCTTGTTTGGTGCCGGAAACGGCCCCCGGGGTAGTGCGGCCCACTTTTCGCTCCCAAACCTCCATGCACGAAAATGCGCGAAAACGGACCCGGGCGTTAAAAACGATGAACAAGAGGCGTGTGCCAGTCGGTTTTGTGAATGGAGCTCGTTTGGTGCCAGAAACGGCCCCCGGGGCGCCGCGGGGGTGTCGTAGTGGCATGCTGGGGTTTTGCATGGCTTGGCTGGGGTGTTGCATGGCCTAGCTAGGGGTGTCACATGGCTTGGCATGGTGTCGCTAGGCATGTTGGGGTGTCGCGGGGCAGGGCACAGGGACCCAATTTTTGTTCGCGAACCTTCCGTCACGAAAAAGCGCGAAAACGGACTCGGGGGTTAAGAACGTTGAAAAAAGGCCATGTGCCAGACGGTTTTCGAAACGGAGCTAATTTGGTGCCTGAAATAGCCCCCGGGGCCCCGAGGCCCACTTTTTGCTACCGAATCTTCTGGCACGGAATTGCGCGAAAACGGACCCAGGGGTTAAGAATGATGAAACAGAGGCGTGTGCCAGACGGTTTTGCGAATGGAGCTCGTTTGGTACCCTAAATGGGCCCTGGGACCCCACGGGCTGCGTCGGGGGTCCGTTTGTCGTGCGCGAATATTTCGCCACGGAATTGCGCGAAAACGAACCCAGGGGTTGAGAATGATGGTAAAAAGTCGTGTGCCAGACGGTTTTGCGAACGGAGCTCGTTTGATTCCGGAAACGGCGCCCGGGGTCGTGCAGCCCACTTTTCGCTCCCGAACCTCCCGACACGAAAATGCGCAAAAATGGACCAGGGCGTTAAAAACGATGAAAAAGAGGCGTGTGCCAGACGGTTTTGTGAACGGAGCTCGTTTGGTGCTCCAAACGACCCGCGGGGGTGTCGCGGTGGCATGCTGTGGTGTCGCATGGCCTGGTTGGGGGTGTCGCATGGCTTTGCTGGGGTGTCGCTAGGGATGCTGGGGTGTCGCGGGGAAGGGCCCAGCGTCCCAATTTTTGTGCACGAACTTTCCATCACGATAACCGTGTGCCAGACGGTTTTGGCTAGCAAAAAGCTCGAAAACGGACCCAGGTGTTAAGAACGATGAAAAAAAGCCGTGTGCCAGACGGTTTTGGGAATGGAGCTCGTTTGGTGCCTGAAACAGCCCTCGGGGCCCCGGGGCCCACTTTTTGCTATCGAACCTTCCGGCACGGAATTGCGCGAAAATGGACCCAGGGGTTAAGAACGATGAAAAAGAGGCATGTGCCAGACGGTTTTGCGAACGGAGCTCGTTTGGTGCCCCAAATGGGCCCCGGGACCCCACGGGCTGCGTCGAAGGTCCGTTTGTCGTGCGCGAACATTCCGGCACAAAATTGCACGAAAATGAACCCAGGGGTTAAGAATGATGATAAAAAGTTGTGTGCCAGACGGTTTGCGAACGAAGCTCGTTTGGTGCCCGAAACGGCCCCCGGGGCCGTGGGGCCCACTTTTCGCTCCCGAACCTCCCGGCAGGAAAATGCGCGAAAACAGACCCGGGTATTAAAAACGATGAAAAAGAGGCGTGTGCCAGACGATTTTGTGAACGGAGCTCGTTTGGTGTCCCAAACGGCCCCCGGGAATCTCGTTATCCATTCAATCATCTGTATTTCGTGAAATGCGATCTAAGATGATCTTCGCTTTCGTATACGTCTTATCCATTAACCCTTCTGCTGCGGAGGCGTTAGCAACTGCTTGCGTTGATCGATCCAAGCCGTTATAAAAAGTCTACATCAAAACGTAATCGGGAATCCCGATGTGCGAACAGTTCTTCACTAATTGTCTGAATCGCACCCAAGCGGTGCTCAGAGTTTCATATTCCATTTGTTCAAAATTTAACACGTCCCTCCATCTTCTTGCATTGACGGCGAGCGGGAAAATTTTTTTCATAAACCTCTCAACCAACTGGTCCCATGAGTTGATTTCATTTGGCTCTAGTGAATGAGCCCACCTCTTTGCCTCATCCTGCAATGTATATGGGAAGAGATACAACCTAATTCCTTCAGGAGTCACACCAGGTATGGAGAATGTGTTGCACATTTCTACGAAGCTGGTCAAATGAGCATGCGGGTCTTCTCCTTGTAGACTTCCGAATTGTCTCGGATTTTGGATCATTTGTAGCATGACCGACCTTATCTCAAACCTTGCATTCTTCTCAATCGTGGGTCTTGCAATTCCAGGCGAGAAGTCATATAAGTTTGGTGCCATATAGTTCCTCATTGGGATATTGCAGTCGACAGCAAGAAAAATAAGGTCTTGCTCTGGCCGATTTACCCCTTGATTCCCATCTGGCCTCTCATTATTATTTGCCATGTTCCTTTTTCGCCTAATATGGTTCTGGTGTGCTCTTGCATGAAAAGTACACTCGATCTTTGGGTCAGCTTAAAATTCTGGATCAGTCTCAGTACTCATAAACTGTCAGCCTGCTCTTCGCAATAAACAGATAGTACAGCAGAGAGATCTGTCTTGCAAAATACCACAAGAATATTCAACACTAAACCGTTACCAATCCCCCACAACAGCACCAAAAACTTGTAATAATGATAATTTTTATATAATCTTTATCTTTGAATTGCTTATGAATGAAATTGGTAATGCTCTATGTGCTCAAGTGCTTTGCGATAAAGATATTTTGCGATACTACGTTCTAAGTGTATGCGTTGATGATGATATCCTTCGTAGTATGCGATGATGTAGTGTGTGTCACAAGTTTTCTTGTGTTGGAACAAAGTATAATTCCAACGTAAGTTTCTCAGATTGACCTGAGGTCGAACACAGGGATTGTTGTTGTTTAGATGTGATACTAATGTGGTAAATGCGACCAGTTTATCATAAAGAATAAAGAATTGTTGGTTTGTGCAGAAAATGTAAATTGCAATGAAAATAAAATGTGATGATAAAATAAATGTCTAAACTACTAATGATACAGGTTGAGGACTGGATGTGAAGTTGTACAAAAGAATCTAATGAATGCAGTGGCAAGTCTTGTTAATGAATCAGAAAAAGAACGAGCTGAAGGCAAGGGCATCACAAGTTCATTAATCCTATTAAGGACGCAACTAAGGTTCCGCTTTCCCTTGGCTTACACCTTTCAGTGATCGGCCGCGTTCCCATATGTCTATGGTGAAACAGAGATGAACGTAATGAACGCAAGGTTGTTTCCATCTCTGGAAGTACTTCTCGCTTTAGTTAACGCATTCTTCCAACCTTCTCTCGATAGGCGGAATAACATCTTCACTTTTGCTCTCACAGGTGAAGATGTCGTCGAGCATGCTTTAGCTAAACTTAGCCGATTACCTCAACAAGGATTAACTCATTCGCTTAATCCTTCCCCTTTTCCCAGAGGATTAATAACACATGATGGAGAAAATGGATGATTAATGTGTGGAAAAGAACAGAGAGATGATAATGATTATGATAATGATATTTAAATCTAAAGATCAGCGTTTGATATATGATTGTGAATGAAATATTAAAGAAGATGAACAAAGTAGATGAATGAAAGAATAGAAACAAATACGGAAAGAGTGTCAACATCTTGACATAGATCCAGATCGGAGACGTTGTACTTGTCCGGCATGTGGATGAAATGGAGTGGAAAGCTTCCCTTTCATGCTTGCTTTCCTGATCGAAGTGACCGCTTGCACAGAGCTTCTACTTCGGGAATGGGAAGAATTTCTTGCTCAGAGACTCACCTTTCAGCCTTGTCTCGTCGTTCTCCCAGATTTCTCTGTAATGTCTCTTCAGACCAGTCTCTTTTACAATGAATTCAAGGAAGCTATTTATAGACCTCGGCTCTTGTATTAGTGGTCCCACTTTGTAATTCTGATAATTCCTGCCATGGCGCAGTGGAAATGTCTGCTCTGCTCCACGATCAATCTGTCAGAATCGTACAATAGAAAGTTATACATGTCAAAAGTCCTGCGAATGCGTTGCTCTTCTCATCTTCGATCGATCGCCATATGCAGTGTAGTTGTTTTGATTACCGCATGCGGTGGAAATGCGTTGATCACTTGAATCCATGATTGATCGTCGCATGCACTGTAATTGTGTTGATCCTTTTTCATTCCTGATCGATTGCCGCATGCTGTGTAGATGCATTGTTCAATTTGTCCTTGAGCAATTAACGTATGCGGTGACCTATTTCCTGCAAAACAAAGACTTGGACATTCTATTTTGCCATCGCAATGGGGTTAGTGGGTGTGTTCACGACACTTTATAATTTTCGTATCTCTAAGACAATTCTTATACTATCGACACAACTTTTCCTTCTTTTTGCCGCATAATCTAAATAAAACAGCATAAATAACTTGTATTTCTACAAGTTATCAATCATCCTAGTGAAGTGAAGTCTCTGTCATGAATGGTGTTATATAATGAGACGTTAACACTTCGTGGTCAAGGCTTATACAAACTCTTTCTATAGGACGCCCCCCCTCGCATGTCCCCAACACGAATGATCAGGATCAGACCATCTGTGACAAGTCACAACACTTGTGACCATTCCACAAAGTGGGTCGCATCCGTAGCATTACCAGGATAAGGTTTCCCTCCTATATCCATATACTACAGACCATTTTGGTTATCACTCAAGACATGATACACTTGCATGTCACCACATACATGCTTAAGTTACATAAAGATAACCAGGGATTTTAACTTTATTGGTTTGTGGTAAAGCAAATAAAACATGCAACTGAGCGAAAACCAAGATGTGAAGTAAATATCATATATTATACAACACAAGCGTTCGTACAAACTATTTACAAACTACAAGACACGAGACTTTAGAGCATCAACCCCAACAATCACCCACTTGTCCTAAAGCGAAGTGAGGTGTATGATAACTGGTAGAAATACAAGTTATTAAAGCCCAAATTATTAAAACAATGGGAGAAAGTGTGTTGAAATAGGCAATATTGTGATTGAATGCACCAAACTAAAAGAAAATTGCAATCGCTAAAGCTCATCGCATAAGAACAGTTAAATTGCGTTATTCTATGTAGGTACAATGCGATGGCATGTTTTGAGTTTGCGATCCAAGGGTACCTTAAAGATGATCGCATAAAGACCTTACATAAAGGCGATAGCATAATATAATGAAACATGATGGGATTTAAAGCTGATAACAATCAAATCAGAAATTCAGTTGATGGCCGTTGAAAACCATACCGTTGCAAATACATTGAACTTTCAGTGACTATCAGACGGCGTAAAAGGGTATGAAAATTAATGTTTCCCATCCACACAATCATTAGTGAGAAGAACTATTTTGTCTAGAATTCTAAAAATACCCAATGCTACCAAACCAGAAATAGCGCGCGAGGAGGCGAAGCGAAGCCGAGGGAAGGGAATTCTTGAGAAGAAATTAATTTTCGGAGAGGTCGAGAAACTGTCAGAAATAGCACGGAGGAGAGACACCCTAACCCTTGCGAGAGCAAGAGTCTACAATTTGGGAAGGAATTGAAGTGACAAGAGTAGTGTAAAAAGCAAAAGGAAGCAAGACATTGCTTACCTGGCTTGATACTTGTTACACCATTTATCATTTTATATTCAAACTCTTTATTTGCAAAAATTGAAACTTCATTTCAATTTATGATCAGTCTCTCCATACCATGCATGAGTAACTAAATTTGTGAATGGGTTGAGAAGCGCTTAGTTAACATGACTTAAGCTATGCACTTTATGCGATCATCTTGTCTTATGTATGTTTCATTCATCATTTGGAGTACTTGAGAGAGTAGTCAAAAAACAGAATCTAGGCTTGAGAGAGTCAGATTAGATTGCATAAGCAAGAGTAGAGACTTAGAAATAAGCTTTATCTACTACATTCCATACACACTGCATGCACCCTAGAAATAGGAAATGTGGCATTATGCATTGAGAAATGTAATGCTTAATATTTGTGTATAGCATGATCGCATGACTTGTACAAAACCTTAGAAAATGCTAGCTAAATCTCTTCTCAACCCATTCATCGCATACTTGTTACAACACCACCCTTTCCGCTGTGCATTTAATTCCATCACATTAGAAAATATAAGTTAATTCACCATCTACTTCTTAATCACCATCGCAATAGGATCAGAGAGCCCGTCGCATATCTATTTAGTAATCCCTACGTTCGACCCTGGACTTACTAGGACCCTAAGAAAGCTTATACTTGGGCTTTGTTAGGAAAACTTACATGATCATCGCATCCACACATCTTTTTATCGCATGATAAATCAACGCATCAAGTTTTTCGCACCGTTGTCGAGGATTATGGTATAGATAGTGCTAACATCAAACCTCTTTGATCTTTGCAGCTTTCGACCTTTGAAGTATTGCCATTCCATTGTGAAGGAAGAAGCAAACATCGTATAAGCAAAGAACATACTCCCGAGCTCAAGTACGACCCAAAGATTGAGAGAACTCTTCGCAAAAGGCAGAGAAATAGATGTAAACGACAAGGAAGAGTTCATAGAATGGCTAAACAACCTGAGGAACAAGTAGCGAAAGAAAACAACATGATGGAAAATCCTATCCTACTAGCAAATGATCGCAATAGACTCATCTGGGACTATGCGCCACCAAACTTGTAAGATTTCTCCCCAAGAATCATGAGACCAACATTGGATGGATTAAGGTTCGAGATGAAGCCAGTAATGTTACAAGTGATACAAACAACAGGACAGTTTGGAGGACGGCGTGGTGAAGATCTACACGCCCATCTACAAAACTTCATTGAAATTTGAAACACCTTTGTGTTTCTTAATATTTTTGTAGAAGAGTTTCGACTCACGTTACTTCCATTTTTACCATGCGATAAAGAAAGAAAATGGGCATACTCTCTTGTTCGTTGATTTTGTGATTCGAGCTTAGGAGTGTATTGTATAAAATAATTGGAAAAATAAGTGTAAATATGAATGATGCATTGATGCGTTTATGATGCGTTAATAACACGTAGATGCGTTAGTGATGTGCAACAGAACGCTTGACACTCCTCTGTTGACGTTCAAGTTTTTCTGAATCAGATCTAAGTATAAATCCAACTCAGGTTCCTAGTAAGTCCAGGGTCGATCTCAGGGATTCAGATTAACGCTAACGCAGACCTTGCGTTGTAACTGTTGTAGAGATATCCTAAGTGTATGTAGAAATGAGTTATTTACACTAAGCTGTTGTGTGTGTGCACAAGAAGATACAAAAGGGTTGAGTAGACAATGATGGGTCGTGTGAAAATGGAGTTTAATGCATGTGATATGCGTTGATCTAAGTTGGATGTACACGAACAAGAATATGATGCGAATGAAATGACTCATTTATCTCCGTTTATGCGTTAGACTCTATTCGACACTTCTCAATGCGAATATCATACAATACCTATCTCTAGGTTGTATGCGTCAAACACAGGATGCAATAAAACACCAGTGCGTCTATCTCTAGATGTACTAAGCGTTTCTAACTTGATGTTGGCTTACTTATTCTCTCGAATAGCTTAAGCTAAAGATGCCTTTACCAATTGATTTAGTTGGCTTAAGCGTTCGAAATGGAATTTGGCATGAAGTTATAGATGCATCCAACATAAACAAGAAATAAACAATGGCAAAGTATGATAGATCAAATATGTGAATTTATAAAGAAATTGATTGTCTTTACAAAACCAATACTTAATCAAATGAGAAGATGAAAGCGATAAGTAAGATGAAATGAAAGGAGTCAAGCCGCAGAGTACAATCTCTTGTCCTCTTTGGCTCAATTCTGGTTCGTGTACAACCACTTATGGAAGAATTGGAAGAAATGTCTCTCTCGAGCTCAACTTTCTCCGCTCCTTGATCGGCGATGGTGGTGGTTCTCTTCCCTCTTGTTCTTCTTGGCACCACAGCACAACTTTAAAAATCTAAGATTCTAAACTAAGACTGAGCTAAAAACTGAGAAAAACTCTTTTCGAACTGAGGCTTAACAACCCTTTTCATCTCATGGGATTTCTTCTATTTATAGGCGTCGGTCTTCTCTAACTTGATGATGGGCAGCATTAAATTCCATACCCTGGTCAGCCGCCTGACACTAGATGCTTTTCAGACGACGTCCGCTGCAGGTGCCCATGCTTTCAAGTGGTGATTTGACACAAACAACCTGAATCAATGAATCTTCCTTGCGTTGAATCCCTTCGACGCATGCCACATGGGTTAGACTTTGCCTGCAACACGTTTCTTAATCATGTGTTAGTCTTTTGTTGAGATCCTACAATATCATGTGTTAATGCCATAGTATTTTAGTAATAAACATTATTTTGCATGAGTTTGATAATGTTCGAGTAATTCCATGCGTTTTCTCTAAAAATGATGAGATTTTATCATAAAAGACCCTAGTTGTTCCAACTTTTGATTCACAATAACTTGTATTTCTACAAGTTATCACACCCCTAAATTTGAACAATGCTTGTCCTCAAGCATTCCATAAATAATTCTTTGTTATCTCCATTTTATTTAGTGTGCAGTGTTCACCTCTCATCATATTCACTTATAAGCTTGAGACTAGAGTTTGGAAAATGTAACGCAGGTTGATCTTTTCTAAAAGGAAGAATGTTTTATTTCAGGTGTAGCAAGCTTTTCATCAACAACTTCTTTCGTTTCTCAAAACATTCTCACTTTTTCTAAACCAGTAATGTGTTAGATGCTTTTTAAAATAGATGCCAGTTAAAAAGAAAAAGTATAAATTTTCGATTACTTATGTGTTGTTCTATCCCACTTTTGTTTTGGCTTGCCCCCATGGGTGTCATGCGAGCATCCAACTACGGGTGAGAGCCCTTCACAACTAAACTCATATCTAGCATTCATGCGTTTCAAGATACAGCTTCTTTAAACTAGATAGAGGAGTTTTGGGATGCATTGGTCTAGGAGACTTAACTTCGTTTTGGCTTGCCCCCACGGGTGTCATGAGAGCATCCAACTACGGCTAAGTACCTGTTCCAATTTTTAACTCATGCTAATTTGAGGTTTTTCTTTTAGAGTAATGACAGAGGAGTTGCGTTTAACATCTTTCTATTTTGTTTCCTTTCTTTTTGATGTACTCGATCAATGCATCTTAATTCGGATTTCCCTCATCCCCAACTTTGGAGATCAGCTAAATCCTCATTGCTAAAAGAGAAATAAAATTTCGAAAAGGCTTTGAGAGTTTCGAAAGGAGTTTTGATTTAAAGCTTGTATACGTTAGAAAGAAAACATGTAGTCTTTTTAGAAAATTTCAGGCTTTGTTGATTTTCCTAACGCCTACTCTGTACTTATAAATTTCATATTGCTAATATCATTGAAGCAAAACAACACACAAGACTAGAAAAATAGCTAAAGAACAAAAAAAAAGTATGCTAAGGACAAAGCAAGGGAAAAAAATGATAGAAATTTCATTCATTTTCATTGGATAACTGATGGAATAAACAAACATAGCAAACAAATACAAAAGATTAATATATAAAACAAAGTACAAAGTAACCAACACCCCGAAACTTATTGTGCTGGCGTGTCATCCCTGCGTTCTTTTGCAGGGTCTTCATCCATGAAGCGCAGAGGGTTCCTAAGGTGAGTAGGTAGCAATGGCAAGGCAAACATTCCGACCAAGACCTGATTAATATACTGCGTTATGTAGACAAACTGGACTTGCATTCTTCTTGTTTGCTGCCACAAGTAATCCCTTAGAACCCTATTTTGTTGTTGAAGAGTTTCAATGGACGCGGGCAGTGGTCTGAGTTGATCACTAATGAAAGTTTTCAACTCGTCAATATCAATGCGTGGTTGTGGCGGTGTTGCCTCTTCAGTTCTTTCAACTGGGTCTTCAATATTTCCTGCATTACTTGACACTAACTCAGTTGGTTCAAAAATGATTGAAGGAGGTACAAAAGTTTGAATTGGAGCTGGTAAGGGTGAAGGATGGGAACTAGGGATTTATTGATCTAAATTGGTAGTCTCGTGCTGCGTTGGATCAAGAATCCCTTCTTGCGGGGCCAAAGGTGAGTTTGGGAGAGGGATGTTTAGGTCTGGTCGCGCTTCTTCATCAGTAAACGCATGCTTTGCTTCGTAATCTTCATTCTCCAAAGCTTCATTGTTGTGTTCAATTACCCAGACGCGTCTTCTTTTGGGGGCACGTTTGGAGGGTTGAGGTCTAGCTGCCGCGTCCTTGCAAGGTAGGGCAGGTTGGTGCGGTGAACCGTGAAGAAGATGCCTGATCAACTTGATATCCATCAGACCATCGATTTCCTCATAATCATCCCCAAGAGGGATGCCCCCGCGTTCACACAACGCACAGATCAGCCAAGGGAAATAAAGTTTTCCTCTTGGTTTGGCTTTAATGGATTTGATCTGGTCCCTTATTATCCTCCCTGCATCTAGAGAAATGTGTTGCATGATACAGTAAGTAGCTAGGACGTGTTCTCTTGATAATGTCTCATCATGCGTTGTAGGCGTGATGCTTTTCTTAATCAAATAATACCACAAGTTTGCGTCTGGTTTCAGATTCCTGGATGCTAAGATCTTTACTCCATTTCTTGATGTTTGCCATTTGCTTCTAGGTTTGGCCACTACTCTTAACGCATCTTCTACTTGGTTTGGAATCGGATGTTCTGAGATGCGGTTTCCCTCTGCGTCCGGGTTACTTGTAATATTGAACACTTCATTAATTTTATCAGCTGAGAGGCGCACCAAAACACCATCAACGAACGTCGTACTTCTCTCCATATCAAACTCACTACTATAAAATTGGCGGATAAGGTTGGGCCAAATTCTTGTATGCCCAACGCATAGCTGACCCCAGCCCTTTGCTTCCACAGTTTCGGTTATATATGGTGGCAATGGGTTACGTTTGGGAAAGAAGCCCTTCTTGGCAAGAATGTCACTAAACTGGCGCTTCCTCCCTTTGGTCTTTTTAGGTAACGCGTCAGTCACCTTGCGTTTGCCCGCCTTGTGTGCTTTGGTTTCCCGCGCCAGCTCCCTTAATTCATTTTCCAACTCTTTTTAGAGGGCTGACTTCCTTCACCTCTGCCTTGTGGGCTGATATTGCTCCAATTCCTTTTCTAACACTATAGGCCTTGAGCAGCTCTTGTACATTGCACCCTCAGAACCAGATGCATACTGCACTTCTTCATCTTCCAAAATTAATTTTCTTTTTCTCATCACTCTCTTTGCTTTCGATGGCCCTTCATCCGCCTCAGATCCGCCTCCAACTTCCCTTTCTTCCTCTTCTTCTTCTTCTTCCAACTCTGCTTCAAGCATCATCGCATAACACTCCGCTTCATCGATTTCAAGTGATGCGTCGGTTGGGTCAGGACGCATCACTTGTTCCTCTTCTTGGCCCTGATACAAACTTGCCAAGATTGCTCCGAAAACTTCTTGCTCGTCTCTTCGAGCCAATTTCGCTAGTTCCGTGTTGTTTCGCTCTGATGCAGGACTATCAGAGCTGGGCTTGGGGGAGTGATTGGTGGGGTGCTGGATGGGGTATGCGTCGACTCGGAGATGAAATGATAATGGGTGAACGCGGCAGAAGGGTTTGGTTAGCTCCTTTTACTTCAATAGGGTAAATGGTGGCTAATGGTTGGATGGATAATGGGGGAAGTGGACGCACTGCGGGCGATGGTGCGTTGTGTAGATGAGTGGGAATAGGGTCATGCATCGCACCCACCGACGTAATATTTGGTATGAACGGTGGTGGGGTAGGCTTTATGTAGGGTTGGTAGCTGCGGAGGAAGAAGAATGCGGCTGCCTCAGTTTGGTGGGAGTTTTGGGTTTAGGTTTTGCGGTGGTTTTGAGTTTTTGGTGGGTTTTAGAGGATTCCGGGTTTGTGGTGGTTTCGATGGGTTTCGATCGAGATGGTCGTTGGGATGTAAAGGAAGGCCCACTGTGCGAAGGCTTGGTTGGAAAGGGGGTTTTTGAGGTTCGGCGAGGGTTTAGAGGGGGTGACATTGAAGCAAACGAAGATGAGAAGGAATTTACCTGTGACATGCCTCCGTAGCTCATTGATTGGTTTTAGCTGTCGGATGCTAAAGACATTGTTGCCAAAGAATGACTGGAATAACGGGCTTGATCGAAGGGCGGTGAAGGCTTCGGGAGCTAGGTTTTTTTTCGAAGAAGGATTTGAAGGAGATGAAAGAAGAGAGAAGATCGAAGGGTTGCACGTTTTATAGGTCGATAGGAGAGAGGGTGTTGATGTCAGGCAGTGCTTGACATCCGTATTTATTAAGAAGATGAAAGGACGTGCCTAGGGTTTCTAGGCAATCGAGTGTTTTGTGTTTTCGAGATGCATCCTTTCGGTTTGAGCCATGTGTTGGCTTAAGTCCAATGCATCAATTTTATTCCCATCCTAAGCTTCTTCCGATTGTTCATAATTTTTTTTTCTTTTTTATTACTTTTATTATTTTTTTAGAAAAACAAATATAACTCTTAAATAAGAAAGCAATAACAATCATCAAACAACTTATAACGTAACGCAAAGACAAGCAAACAATCAGAATAAACTCAAACTCAGTGATAAAATACACAATGCAAAAGAAATGAAGATAGAAGAAGCGTCCCTGGAATATGTGTCGATGTGAATGCATGAATGCTTCGACGCAAGCCTTAGTTGGCTTTGCGTAATACTAGGGATGACTTTTTTCATTCTACACCATCTTCAAAGTAGGGCTTCACTCCTTGCCAATTTACCTTGAACGTATTTGTGCCATCCTCCCGCGTCAACTCTACTGCTCCTTTGGTATTCCCTGGGGTTTTTGTGCTGTTGGGCAAGACTCCAGGCTACCGATTCTTCAACTCACTCGCAATCTGCCCCACTTGTATCTCCAGAGTTCTGATGGAAGACGCCTGGCTTTTTAGCAGTGCGTCGTTCTAGGCGATATACTCCTTTAAGAGGTTTTCAAGCGAAGATGTTGAACTCGATGCATGACCTCTTCTATTAAACGGTTGTTGGTGCGGCTGCTGCGTTGGCTAGAATCCAGGCGGTGGTCCTTGCCTCTGCTGCTGGTTTACCCCTGAGTGGTGTGGCTTCTGTTGATTACCTACCCAAGAGAAATTTGGATGGTTCCTCCATCCGGGATTATATGTGTTTGAGAATGGGTTATTTTTAATAAAGCATACCGATTGCGGATTTTGTGGGAAATCAGAGTAGGAATGGGGATCTCCACAGCCTATACAGCTAACCATGGGTTGTACGAATGTTTCTACCTGATTTACCTTTTGCGGGTTTGATGCGTTCCCAAGTGACATATTCTACAAAAGGTTTGTCATAGTAGCCACTTGTTCAGAGAGTGTGGCTATTGCATTAGAGTCAATAGAATTCACATTCTGAGATCACCTTTTCCTTTTTGCTCTTGCGTCGTAAGTGTCATCCACCCATTCCATATTATGTTTGGCTATGCAGTCCAGTATTTCCTTAGCTTCATTATAAGATTTGTCCATAATGTCGCCAGTTGCAGCTGCGTCGGCTGCCATTTGAGACGCTCTGTTTAATCCACCATGAAAGTTTCCATATGGATGGTCAACGGTAATCCATGATTGGGGAAATTCTTGACTAATCCTTTAAAATGCTCCCATGCGACGCTCAAGGTTTCAGCTTCTTCCTGATCGAAGTTCATGATCTCTCTCCACCTCCTTATGTTTGTGGTGGGTGGAAAGCATTTCTACATGAATTTCTCCATCAACTTTTCCCAGGTTGTGATCTCACGAGGCTCCAAAGAACTTACCCATTGCTTTGCATCGTCACGCAAAGAATATGGGAATAAAGATAGCCTGATAGCTTCTAGGGTGATTCCAGGAATCACAAATGAGTTACACATCTCCAGGAAACGTTTCATGTGGGCATGAGGGTCTTATCCCCGAGCACTTCCAAATTGTCTAGCTGTTTGGATCATTTGTAACATCACAGATTTCATCTTAAATCTTGTCCCATCTAGCGTTGGATATATGATCCCTGGTGAGAAATCATACAACCTAGGAGACGCATACTCCCGCATGGGACGCGTACTACTATTTGCCATTATGATAGGATTTTGCCCAGCGTGGGCTGACTGTTGAGCTAAGTTTGGATTCGCTTGTTCATCCGCCATTTGTTGTTGCCCGGTTTGTTGCCTAAGCAGTTGTTGCCTTAACCTACGATAACGATTAGATCGATTTCTTTATCAGAAGGTCCTTTCAACTTCGGGGTCGTATACAAGTTCAGGAGTTCTCTCTCTGCTCATAAACGTCTACAAGCTTCGGCTTAGCTCGTAATACTTCCTCAGCTGAAGTTTTCCTACAAAAGATACAAGCAAAATTTCTTGTTAGTTTTATTGCTGAATCCCCGGCAACAACGTCAAAAACTTGTTTGTTGATTTCGTGATTCGAGCTTACGAGTGTATTATACAAAATAATTGGAAAAATAAGTGTAAATATGAATGATGCATTGATGCGTTTATGATGCGTTAATAACACGTTGATGCATTAGTGATGTGCAACAGAACGCTTGACACTCCTCTGTTGACATTCAAGTTTTTCTGAATCAGATCTAAGTATAAATCCAACTCAGGTTCCTGGTAAGTCCAGGGTCGAACTCAGGGATTCAGATTAAAGCTAACGTAGACCTTGCGTTGTAACTGTTGTAGAGATATCCTAAGTGTATGTAGAAATGAGTTATTTACACTAAGCTGCTGTGTGTGTATGCAAGAAGATACAAAAGGGTTAAGTAGAGAATGATGGGTCGTGTGAAAATGGAGTTTAATGCATGTGATATGCATCGATCTAAGTTGGATGTACACAAACAAGAATATGATGCGAATGAAATGACTCATTTATCTCCGTTTATGCGTTAGACTCTATTCGACGCTTCTCAATGCGAATATCATACAATACCTATCTCTAGGATGTATGCATCAAACACAGGATGCAATAAAACAACAGTGCGTCTATCTCTAGATGTACTAAGCGTTTCTAACTTGATGTTGGCTTACTTATTCTCTCAAATATTTTAAGCTAAAGATGCCTTTACCAATTGATTTAGTTGGCTTAAGCGTTCGAAATGGAATTTTGCATGAAGTTATAGATGCATCCAACATAAACAAGAAATAAACAATGGCAAAGTATGATAGATCAAATATGTGAATTTATAAAGAAATTTATTGTCTTTACAAAACCAATACTTAATCAAATGAGAAGATGAAAGCGATAAGTAAGATGAAATGAAAGGAGTCAAGCTGCAGAGTATAATCTCTTGTCCTCTTTGGCTCAATTCTAGTTTGTGTACAACCACTTGTGGAAGAATTGGAAGAAATGTCTCTCTTGAGCTCAGCTTCCTCTGCTCCTTGATCCGCGATGGTGGTGGTTTTCTTCCCTCTTGTTCTTCTCGACACCACAACACAACTCTAAAGATCTAAGATTCTAAACTAAGACTAAGCTAAAAACTGAGAAAAACTCTTTTCGAATTGAGACTTAACAACCCTTTTCATCTGATGGGATTTCTTGTATTTATAGGCATTGGTCTTCTCCAACTTGATGATGGGCAACATTAAATTCCATATCTTGGTCAGCCGCCTGACATTCATATGCTTTTTAGACGTTGTCCGATACAAATGTCCATGCTTGCAAGTGGTGATTTTACACAAACAGCCTGAATCAATGAATCTTCCTTGCGTTGAATCCCTCCGACACATGCCCCATGCGTTAGACTTTTCCTATGACACGTTTCTTAATAATGCCTTAATCTTTTGTTGAGATCATGCAATATCATGCGTTAGTGCCACAGTATTTTAGCAATAAACATTCTTTTGCATGAGTTTGATAATGTTCGAGTAATTTCATGTGTTTTCTCTAAAAATGATGAGATTTTATCATAAAAGACCCTAATTGTTCTAACTTTTGAGCCACAATAACTTGTATTTCTACAAGTTATCATCTCTCGAACCAGGAGAGATAACGTCATGGGAGCAAGTTGTGAAGAAATTTATGATGAAGTATTTCCCTCCCATAGAAAATGCTAGAAGGAGGAAATTGATCACCAATTTTGAACAAGAAGAAGATGAATCGTTCAGTGACGCATGGGCGAGGTTCAAGAGACTAGTACGCGACTGCCCACACAATGGATTACCAGCTTGCCTCCAATGGAGATTTTCTATCATGGACTCAACTCTGCATCGCAGACAGCTGCCAATGCGATAGCAACAGGAGGTCTTCTGGACAAAACATATGATGAAGCAAAGAATATTCTTAATCGCATCTCGAAAAACCATGAAGACTGGCAAGAAAGCGATCAAAGAACAAAGCCCAGAGAAGGTAATACGAGTAATGGTGCCATCGCATCATTACAAAATCATATGAATGCGATGATAAACTTATTGCAAGGCATCACAATAAACAATTCAGGAAAGTACAACTACCTCTGTTTCCTCAAAGACTGAAAAAAGAAACATAACGATGAAGGCCAATATCAGCGCTTCTTGGAAGTATTGAAACAATTGCACATCAATATTCTATTCATAGAAGTGATAGAGCAGATTTCGGTGTATGCAAAATTTTTGAAGGACATTGTCTCGAAGAAGAGAAGCACGAGAAGATTCACCACGGTGGCATTGACACAAGAATCCGACACTTTAATTCCACCAAAATGCGTGACCCAGGCAGTTTCACAATACCCTTCTCAATAGGAGGAATCTATATTGGTCAAGCATTATGCAATCTTGGGGCAAGCATAAACTTAATGCCCCTTTCAATTTTCAAATGATTAAATGTGGGACAACTAACACCCAAAACGGTGACTCTTTAACTCGTCGATAGATCCTTGGTGCACCTTGAAGAGAAATTAAAGGATGTCTTGGTAACAATAGACATATTCATTCTACCTGCAGACTTCATTATCTTAGATTATGAGGATGATAAAGATGTTCCAATTATATTAGGACGACCATTCTTGTCCATTGGTCGTGCTCAAATAGATGTGCACAAGGGTGAAATCACAATGAGCGTCAATGGAAAGAAGCTCAGGTTCAATATTATAGAGGCAATGAAGTTCCCAGACGAGGAAGGCTTATCAGATTCTGATGATGAACATACTTGCAAAAATTGGGAGTCCGAAGAAGAGAATGAAGAAAGAGAGGATGTGACAGCATCCATAGAGACTAGCCATGCGATAATAAAGATGTTGAAGAATGATGAAATGCTAAATTCGGATGAAGATAGAAAAGCACAAAAGCCCTCTTTAGAGAAACCACCTATATTAGAACTAAAAACTCTACCAACCCACTTGAAGTACATATTTCTCGGTCAGAATGAAACCTTACCAGTCATCATATCCTCTGTGTTACCTGAAGAAAAAGAAACCGTGCTGATCAGTATTCTAAAGAAATATATTAGAGCAATCGGATGGATGCTCGCAGACATCAGAGGTATTAGCTCGACGTATTGCATGCATCAAATCCAGCTGGAAGAAAATCAGAAGGGCTCAATAGAACCTCAACGTAGACTGAACCCTGCGATGAAAGAAGTTGTCAAAAAAGAAATCATCAAATGATTAGATGTCGGCATTATCTACCTTATCGCAGATAGCATGTGGATTAGCCCCATGCAATGTGTTCCCAAAAAGGGTGGGATGACAATGGTTCCTAACGCAAACAACGAATTGATCCCCATGAGGACCGTCACGGGTTGGCAGATTTGTATGGACTACAGGAAACTCAATGCGGCGACAAAGAAAGATCATTTCCCCTTACCTTTCATTGATCAAATGCTCGACCAATTAGCGGGGAATGATTATTTCTACTTCTTTGATGGGTACGCAGGCTATAACCAAATTATAATCACACCAAAGGATCAAGAAAAGACCATGTTCACATGTCCATATGGAACGTTTGCCTTTCGTCAAACTTTTGGATTATGCAATGCTCCCAGTACGTTTCAAAGGTGTATGATGGTGATCTTCTCCGAGTACCTTGAAGACTCGGTTGAAATCTTTATGGATGATTTCTCAGCCTATGGGCAAACATATGAAATCTGTCTGCAAAACCTAGAAAGAATACTGAAAAGATGTAAAGAAACTAATCTGGTGTTGAACTAGGAAAAGTGCCATTTTATGGTCAAAGAAGGAATTGTGCTCGGGCACAAGGTTTCAAGGAATGGGTTAGAGGTGGATAAAGAAAAAATTGAAGGTATAGAAAAACTTCCACCTCTAGCGAATGTTTAGCTTTGAGGAGTTTTCTAGGAGACGCGGGGTTTTACAGAAGGTTTGTGAAAGACTTTTCCAAATTTTCTCGACCTTTGAATGCGTTATTGGAAGTTGACACCCCCTTTTGATTTCGATTCACACTGCCTTACTACATTCAAAGCACTAAAGGACGTGTTGACTACAGTGCCAATTCTGATCGCACCTAATTGGGCAAAGCCATTCATGATGTGCGATGCAAGTGGATATGTGATGGGGGATGTGTTGGCATAAAAAGTAAAGACAATGTTACACCCCATCACATATGCTAGTAGAACATTAAACTCCACTCAGGCGAATTACACCACCACCGAGAAGGAAATTTTACCGGTGATTTTTGCGATCAAAAAATTCAGACCTTACTTGTTGGTGTCAAAAGTGATAGTCCACACAGACCACTCTGCAGTAAGATATTTGATGACCAAAAAAGATGCGAAGCCTAGACTAATCCGATGGGTTCTCTTACTCCAATAATTTAATATGGAAATACTCGACCGAAAGGGAACAGAGAACCAGATCGTTGACCATTTATCGCGATTAGAGAATCAGGAAGTGGATCGCATCCAATCGAATGTGAACGCCTCATTTTCTGATAAGCAATTGCTTAAGATTGAAGAACTACCCTGGTATGCGGATATTGTCAACTTCTTGGTCTACAATCAATTCCTTGAAAACTTCACATCCCATCAAAAGAAAAGCCTCATTCATGAATGCAAATTTTACTACTGGGACGATCCAAATCTCTATAAAAGGGGACCAGACCAGATGTTGAGACTCTGTGTTCCAAAAACTACTTTCCATCGCATATTGTTTCAATGTCATGAATCATTATTGTACGCAGAATGTAATCTTATGCGTCATAAACTTGTAACGCAGATTTTATGTGATGATATGTGATACTACTTCTAGATATGCGTTATTAACAAATGTTCTTGTACTATGTTGTGCGTTATCACAAGTTTCCTTGCATTGAAACCAAGTATAATTTCACCGCAAGTTTCTCGATGTGATTCGAGGTCGAACACAGGGAATTTTTTAGGTTATTGCATTATGTTTGTGATATATGTGACCAGGGGTTTTTCAATTTATAAAAGAATTTGTGTACAAGTAATTAAACATGCGATAAAGTAAAGCAAAGCGGTAAAAATGCAATAATAACATAAATTGTGTTAAAGTAAATTGCGTTAAAGTAAATCTAAGCTAAGATGATACAGATACAGGTTTCATGATACAAGATGCTGAGGTCAAGGCTGGCTGTGAAGATTATGCAAAGATCGTGTAATGCGGTGACAAGTCTTATGTACGAAGCAGAAATAGAAAAGATAACTAATATAAACAGCGCAAGTTCCTTAATTGCGTTAAAGATATAAGTACTGTTTCGATTTTCCCTTGGTGTACACCTCTCGGTGATCGGCCACGTTCCCACATCTCTGTGGAAAAACAGGGGTGAACGTAGTGAACGCAAGGCTGCTTCCATCTCTGGAAGTACTACTTGATTCAGTTAACACATTCTTCTAACCTTCTCTCAACAGATCAGAATGACATCTTCACTTCTACTCTCACAGGTGAAGATGTCGTCTAGCATGCCTTAGCTAAACACATTTATCTCTTTAGCACAGATTAAGTTACTCGTTTAATCCATATTAATTACCAAGGTATTAAGAAAACTTCATGGAGAAAATGATTAATGGAGGAGCGGAAATAGACAAAGAGGTGGTAATGAAAGTGATGGAAACATTCAATAAAACTATTTAGCGTCTGATACATGATTTGTGAATGAAGAGATTAAGAAGATGAAATACACTTGATGAAATAGAGTTAAAAACAAAAACAAATAAGCGCCAACGTCTTAGCGCCGATCTGGATGGAGATTTTCTTGCCGACGTGGATGAAGAGAACGGATGGATGAGCTTCCTTCTTAGGCTTGTTAAATCGGTAGCAGGGATCTAAGCACAGAGCTTCACAGCGGAGATCTGGCAAATTCGCACTAAGACTCACCTCTCGGCCTTGTCTCTTCTCTTCCTGGATTTCTTCCGATCAGTACTCAGCTCAGCCTTTCTCTCAATAATCCAGCAGCAATTAGCCCTCGTATCAATTATACCCATATCAAGTATATCTTCTCTGAATTCTATGGGGGTATTTATAGGTGAAAAGCTTTGACTCTTGGCTTATGGACCCCACTTCTTGTTATGGAAATTCCAAAGATAGAGGAACAATATTCCTTCTGTTATACAATCAGACCATCAAATCTGCACAACGGTTAGTTGTACACGTGTCACAATCCTCCGCGTTTGCATCGCTCAGGTGCATCTTTCGATCGGTTGCTCGCATGCGATGTTGTTTTTATTACCACGTGCGGTTGAAATTCAGCTTTGGATCGACTGTCGCATTGCACTGTCATTGCATTAATCGTCTCTTCATTGTTGATTGACGGGCACAATGTGACAGGGATGCGTTGTTCAGTTTCTTGTTGAGCCTTGATCGCAAGCGGTGACTTGGTTTCCTGCAAAACAGAGTAAAAATATCCTCTTCTACCATCTTGACGGTGTTAGTGGATGTAATTGCGATAATTCATAATTATTGTATTTCTGAGCTAATTTTCATACAATCGACGCATATTCCTTCTCTTTTGGTCGCAATATCTAAATAAGGCAATATAAATAACTTGTATTTCTACAAGTTATCACACCCCCAAATTTAGATATATGCTTGTCCTCAAGCATATCTTCTACTAAGGCAATAAAGCTAAATTTCTCTCCTATATTTCTGCATCAATTGGCTGCTCCGAATGTTACATTTAGGCAGATTTCTTAACAATGCAATTTCCTTCTATCCTTGCTAATTCTAAACAAAGCCCTACTTTATTCTTCTATATAACAAAATTCTGCTCAAAGATGCTTTTCTAGTTTTTAAAATAGAATGTTTATCTCTTCTTTGTCAAAACAACTTGATATATCTATATGCGGTGGTCAACTCTGCGACATTTATTAGAGACTATTGGTCATAGTTACACTCTTTGTTTTTCTTTGTTCCCACTGGTGTCATGCGAATATCCAACTACGGTTGTGTACCAATTTCAACTTTAACTCATGATATTCACAGGAGTTGTCTCTTACACTCTTTTATTTTCTTTCATATTGCATTGTTCTTGGAAACCCACCTTCGTTTTGGCTTGCTCCTACGTGTGTCATACGAACATCTAACTACGAGTAGGCTCATTTCACAACTAAACTCTTATCAGGTTGGGACAATTTTGAAGTTTTCCCTTGCGCTGACATTGGAGTTTGGCATAATATATATATATATATTATATGTTTTATTTATTTATTTATTTTATTTATTTAACTCATTGGAGTTTGGCATAATATATATATATATATATATATATTTTCTTGAACGTTGCATATTCTTGATCTTATCTGCTCAGACCTTCCCTACCTCCAAATTTAAAGATAAGCAAGGTCTTTATTGCGTTGTTTGGATGACTAGACAAACACTTAGAAAAAAAATTTCAAAAAGAAGGTTTGAGTAGAATTTTGAAAGATAAAAAGTAAAGTACTATAAACTAAGAATTAACTAAGTGTTGGTCAAAATTTACAAAGTATGGGAAATGTTTCTAAGTATAAACATATATTACATCATGGTAGCACAATGAATAACACAAAAGTAAAAGATCAGAACATCGCAAATATTGACAAAGAATGATAAAGAAAAAGGCACAGGCAAAAAGAAGAGAATATGTACTCATTTGTATTGAATATTAACAAAGTATACAACTAATTAAAAATTAATGCAATACAAAAATTGTTGCCTATACAAAGAATCAAAGAATATCATTAACTTAGAAAAATAATGAATTGAATAAAAATATAGAATGGCCGCAAAAAAAAAAAAATATAAAGATTATTGTTGAGGAGTAGGAGGGTCTGGAGGAGGATTTTGAGGTGGTATTGCAGGAGCTTCTTCAAAATTCAATTGCTGCCTGAGATGCGGAGGCACCATGGGACCATGAAGATATGCAGTGAGAAAATT